>NC_061856.1:21594538-21597038 GCF_019202785.1 Penaeus chinensis
ATAATGGTTCCCGTGCTCACAAACCAGATAAGGGGAAAAGTTTTACCTGGTAAATATGAAAGCGTATCATATAGTAAATACCTAGTATTGAAGACCATTGATGGTGTATCAATCATGGACCTTGATATTTCTGAAGTATATCGGAAGATAGTTGAGGTATGTCAACGTGATCCTCGCATCACCCCACAGCGAGATGGTAGCCTGATAGTTGAGGTTTCGTCACCAGACGAGAGTGACCGTCTGCGTGCAATATGCGACATTCCTGGGGCTCAAGTCTCATGTTCTCCTCACAAACCACTCAATCAGTATAAGGGAATTGTCTTTCCCTGAGACCTGATGAGGTATTCTGAGGAGAATTTTAATGCAGTGGCAGTAAGACATTTTAAGAAGAAAGTTGATGGTTCGGAAAAGTCGACAGCAGCTCTCCTTCTAACTTTTGAAATGCTAGACCTTCCAGAATCAGTTAAGTTGGCATGGTGCCACCTCAAGGTAAAGCCATATGTGCCCAGTCCTATGCGGTGCTTCCAATATTAGGCAATGAGCTAACTCTTGCCGTTTTAGGAAAAATGGACAACCAAGAGTGTGTGTGTAAAGTGTCGTTCTTCCGTGGGACTGCTGCAGAACTTGCTGTACAACTTGCCATTTTTGCATAATGAGATGGACTCTGCTTTGCAGCTCTGCCATAAGACTGCCCCTGGAAGTGACGATATTCGAAACCCCATTACCGGAGATCTCCCAAAAGTTTCTATTGAACCTATTCAATGGATTCGATAGGGAGGGCACAGTGCCATGTACATAGAAAGAGGCTATAATCATCCCTGTCCCTAAATCTGGCAAGGATGCATCCACACCACGAAATTACAGACCAATTTCTCTCACCAGCTGCATCTGCAAATTGATGGAGAAAATGGTAAACTTCAGGTTGATGGCTGCTAGAAAAAAAAAAAAAAAAAAAAAAAAAAAAAAAAAAACGTGCTGACCCATATCAGTATGGGTTTAGAAAATTGAGATTGACCACAGATGCACTTGTGAGGATGGAAACTGCTATACATAACCCTTTGCACAGCGACGTCATATGTTAGCAGTCTTCTTTGACCTTAAAAGGCTTATGATACCACTTGGAAGCTTGGCATACTTATGAAGCTGTACGACATTGGTTTATGAGGAGCATTGCCTACCTTCATACAAAGCTTCCTTGCTGACAGGAAGTTTAGAGTGAGGATAGGAAACAGTTTCTCTAACCTGGAATATCAGCTAGAAAGGGTCCCACAAGGGAGTGTATGAAGTGTAACCCTGTTTGCAAATGCTACAAATGACATTGTAAAGGTTTTTCCAAGTGCTGCCTCATGTAATCTGCATGTGGATGACTTTACACTGTACTGCTCAGTACAGTGTAAAGGATGTGCAAGCACACATGCAGACTGCAATAAATCAGGCTGTACAGAGGGCAACATAACATGGGTTCAAATTTTCTCCAAGCAAGACCATGGCCATGCATTTCCACAAACGAGGAAAGTTCCATCCTACCCTCTATTTAGGAGCAAACCCAATGCATTAGGTCCAAGAGGTAACATACATGGGTCTAATTTTTGACTCAAGGCTTACATGGGTGCCTCACATTAAACAATTAAAGGTGAAAGCTACAAAAGCACTTAGTATTTTGAAGGTTCTTTCACACCTATCTTGGGGTGCAGACCGCATAACGCTTCTGTGGCATTACCGAGCACTTATTTATAGTAAACTTGTCTATGGATGTGAGGCTTATTCATCTGCAACTCCCACTGTTCTCCGGATGTTGGACTCGGTTCATAATAAAGCTCTGAGAATCTGTATAGGGGCTTTCAGGTCTTCACCTGTGGAGTCCCTGTATGCTGAGAGTGGATAACCATCTCTTTCATTACACCAGGACTACGTGAACCTAATTTACTAAACGGGACTACAAAGGGTTCCGGGATCTCCTACATCCAGATTGGTTTTCAACCCCCTTGAGGATAGCCGATCCTATGGTAGGAGAATGAGGAATCTGGTGGAAGATCTTTATTTAAATCTCACTAAGGTTCTGGCTGTTGGAACTCCCAAATTCCCCCCTTGGACCAATCAAGTCGAGCTGGATTTGGTCGGAATTGGGAAAGATCCATGGCAGAAATCACTTCCAAGTACCAAGGATCAGATGCAATATATACAGATGGTGCGAAATCTGAAAATTGTGTGGGCTTTGCAGCAGTGAGCAGAAGGAAGACTGCATCTGGCAGTCTTTCTCTAGCAGCCTATATCTTAACTTCAGAGCCTTGCAAGCAATCAAGAGCTTAAACTCATCACATCCAGTGGTGAGGGAGGTTCAAGATTGGCTTGCACTGATGTTAGCATGTAAAAAGATAACTCTGTGTTGGGTGCCAGCATATGTTGGCGTCAATGGGAATGAGCGAGCTGATCAGAAGGCCAAGGCAGCTGCCGGTCAGCCCTGTGATGTTTGTTTTCCTCTCCCACACACTGACTTGAA
>NC_061856.1:21609538-21622038 GCF_019202785.1 Penaeus chinensis
TAAAATTATCATTGTATCCTCATTACATTGTTATTATTACTATTATTATTAATGTTATTTTGTTGTTTTTGTTAAGCTTGCTGTTGTCATTGTTATTATCATTATTGATAGTATTTTCCTTATCCTTGTCATTATTATTATCATTATCACCATCATTGCTATTTTTGTTCTCCTTAATGATATTGGCATTAATATTATCATTATCATCAGCAGCAGTATGATCATTTTCATTGTTATGCTTTTGTTATTTTTATAATTATCATTTTTATTGTTTTTATGATGATTATCATTATTATCAATATTATTATTATTTCATCATTATCATCATCATCATCTTCATCATCATTGTTATTGTCATTATTATTGTTATTCTTATCATTACCGTCGTCATACTGATCGAAGTATTATTATCATTTTTTATGAATAATCACACATATTTTTTTCATATATCTATATCTATATCTATCTGTCTATCTATTTATCTATTTCTCTTTTTAAATTTAATATATATATATACATATATATATTACCAGACAAGAAAAGGGGTTGAAGATAGAGAAGGATGATGCGAAAGAGAAATATAAATTCACAGAGAGAGAGAGAAAGATGAGTGGGGGGGGGGGTGCAGAGACTGAAGAGAAGAACAAGTGGGAAAAAAGCAAGAAGGAAAAAAGCAAGAAGGAAAAAGCAGATCTCCTTTGTAATGTTTTTTTCAAACTGCGTCAGCCACGAGGCGCATTAAGCGAGAAAGTAATTTAGATTTAAGGAGCTGATTACAACGAAGTCTTATTCAAAGTGGACGCAGATGCAAATGCGTTCTAGTTTCTCACAGACTGTAATTCAAAGGGTTTTGGTGATTCCCTTTGGCGTGGGAGAGTGTACAGGGCGAGGAGGGGGGGGGGGAGGCAAAAGGAAAGACAAGGTTTATATGTGTGTGTGTGCATACATACATGCATACACACACGTGTTAGTTGTGCACATATATATGTGCGGTGTGTTTGATTGTGTGTGTGTGTGTGTGTGTGCATGTCTGTGTGTGTGTGTGTGTGCTATAGTATATTTAAAAATCCCCTTTATATCATGTCACATTCTGATGAAATATTTACGAACTCCATTAGCGTTATCTCTCTCTGGTATCCTGATAGGATATCCAATTCAAGTAATGTATCCTTAATTAATTAGATTAACTACATAATGCAAAGTCTGATTCACCCTCCCGCGCCTTTCGCCTAAAATCAGAGTAATAGTTTGTTTGGATCAATCAGTATTTGTTGATATTATAAACAGGCGTATACAGTATAAATAATATTCATAATATATAGTCGGATTTCTGAAAAGTTTAACACATGATTTCTTACTAAAGTAACTGGAACCCATTAATTATATTAGTTATATAGACGTTATTTTGCATTCGTGCAATTTGAAGTCACAAATTACATTAGTTCTATAAAGTGATGCTGACATAAAGGTGCACTTTTACTAAGAGAAGGAATAACAAGTATGGTATATAATACAAATATCATACATTCATTGTGTAATCTTTACAACTTCATAACACTGTATACGAAATTGGACGTATCTTACTAGCCTTACAAGCGGCCAATTGCACTGCATAATCTCTTCAACTTTCTAACGACTACCACTAGAAAAATGGGATATCATTTAAGAGCGTAAGTTCAATATCATATTCGACTCCGGAGAACTCTTTCTTCTCGCATATAAGTTTGTTCTCATTTAGTGAATGGAATTAAGGCGTAAAGCTCTTCCCGTTTCACGTAGTTGCAACAGACACGGTTTGAGAACTACTGTGCAGCATTTATGTACATAGTCTGGGTTTATATGACTGACAGAGAGACAAACAGACACACAGACAGACAAGTAGTGAGGTAGGCAGTCAGACCGACAGAGAGAAAAACAGACAAACAGGAAGAAAGATGCAGAATTAAAGAGAAAGAAAACGCAAGAGGGAGGAAGCGAACAAGCTACGTGAGAAGAATATATATATCCCCGCCTCATTAACTTTCCTTCCACATCCTCGCTTAGCAACTTGGCCATTCCAGCCAAGGTCAGGATCATCCCCTGGCCCAGTTCCCACACACAAAACATGGCTGACCTTGGCTGGCAGACCTCCTTTCCTCCTCGACCTGATATCGCCGCTTGGGTAAATCTTTCCTTTCACCTTTGAACTGACATACAACTCACGAAGATGTCTTGATGAGGACGGGGACGAAAGCGGATGGAGACGGAGCGAAGATAAATGGCGACAGAGAAATTAGTAATAATTTTAGGGGGGATAATGGTGGTGGTGATGATGGAAAGGGTGGCTTGATGAGGAAGGGAATAAGGGTGAAATGAAAGAGATGGAGGATGGTTAGCGATGTAGATGTGATGATCTGGTGGATAGGACGGTGATGATAAACGACGCTTTGACGAGGAGTAAAGAGAGATGGAAAAAAAACATAGAACAGCCGGATACAGAAAACATTTGATAAAGACAATAACTATCTTCACCATCTCCACCTAATGGATAAGATAACTACATAAATAAGAAAATAAATGGAAATGAAAGAAACGCAGAAAATAAATTAAAAATAAGTAAAGATAGTTGTAGCAACTGGTAATTACTTTCTGACACAAAACTAAAGCTGTATTACTGGCACTGCTAATGACGGAAATAAAAGTAGTCTAGTTAATAATTTAACTGTGATAATATGAACAATATGAATCATGTTTGTTATAATAAAACAGTAATCATGATGACGATAACAACAAAAAGATAACAATACTGAAAAGCGTTACAGATGATAGTCAGATGATAGTTGAAAACAAATAAGGATAACAACGATTAAACTATATTCTGAATAACGACGTAAATCTGTAAATCAAGTAAGTGGTCACGTTCATCTTTAAATGCTTCTCTTTGACTAATAAATCTTATATTCTTGTTGCTATCTTTGTCTTGTTTTTATTTTTACTGTTCATTTCTGCAATGTACTTATTCTTCTTCCTATTTCGAATCCAATTTAAACTATTAACACGCATTTTTTATATTCTGAAGCCGAGCCCAAGCAAATGATAACAATGATAATAACAATATTGATGATACGTTTACTATATTGATAATGATACTGAAATCAATAATGATAATGATTATTATAAAAAATAATAATGATAATGATTATGATTATATGATAATAATGATAATGATTATGATAATATGATAATAATGATAATGATTATGATAATATGATAATGATAGTGATTACGGTAAAGTGATAATGATAATGATAGTGATTACGGTAAAATTATATTGATATTGGCTTTGATTAAAAAATAATAATGATTACAATAATGGCGATAACAGTAATGATAAAAATAATGAAATAATGATAATGACAATAATGATAACAATGACCATGATAAGCAGAGTAGTGCATAACCGAACTAAAAAGAGAAGGAAGAAGACGAAGAAGCAGAAGAACGCCTAAGCCGACAAACAACAAAAGCAGATCTCGCAAACACGGCGTCTTGAAACCCAAAGCTTGTCCTTTCGACGCCAGAGATCTCACCTGGGCTTCTTACCAACACCGATTTCCTTTCTTTTTTTTCCCTTTTTTTCTTAGGGCTGCGAGTCTTTTTCCGCTTCTCGGTTCCTTTTCTACGTTGAAAATAAACATCTCTGTTGCTTATTTGCTTTCTATTTGTGTATTTGTATGGTCATTTTATTATTTTTTGAAACACTGAATTTTGTTCATTTCGTCGATATATATATATATTTTTTTTTTTATTGGTTGCATTTATTTCATTTTTCTAGAATGTATTTTCATCTTTTTATTTCACTCTGAGGAAATAAAAATGGCTGTTGCTTATTTGCTTTATATCTATGTATTTGTATGGTCATTTTATTATTTTTTGAAACACCTATATTCGTTCATTTCGTCGATATCTTTTTATTAGTTGCATTTATTTCATTTTTCTAGAATGTATCTTCATCTTTTTATTTCACTCTGAGGCGATGTCCCGTCGTTGGATTTGTTTGTTTCGGAATCTCTAACTTGCGTCACTGTCGGAGAGTTGGTCGGACGTTTTAAAAGCTGGAGACGTATTTCGTGTTGTTAAGGGCCGGTTTGAGTCATGGGATTTCGTACATAATGCTAATTGTGGTAATAACAATAATCAGATAATGGAAATAATTTTGTTTTCTCCTTTTCTGCGTACTATTTCATATCTACCTTGCCTTTCGTTCTTTCATTTTCCTTGGTGTTTCTTTTTCTTTTATTTTTTCTCTCCATACAGTTATCGGTGTGTCGCAAAAGACAGAGAAAAAGGAACTTTATCAACCTTTCTTTACAAGCTGATGAAGCACATTGGTTGTGTAAATGCAACTGGCAATTCATATATAGTGTATATAATGTATAGTGTATGTGTGTGTGTGTGTGTGTGTGTGTGTGTGTGTGTGTGTGCGTGTGTGTGTGCGTGTGCGTGTGCGTGTGCGTTTGTGTGTGTGTGTGTGTGTGCGTGTGTGTGTTCATGGAAAGTATTCGATATGGTAACATGTAAGAATTTATGTTTGAAATACCTGTATTTCACATATAAGTTATATAGTCCATATTATTTATTTTCAAAAGAGAATTTAATTGATGTGTGCTCTCGTTTACAACGAATACTAATTAAACTCAACAATATATCAGCATACTAATAACCATACTTCGAATGTAATAACACACAGGTATCAAATATACATTACCAGAGAAATGCAGCAGGAACGTAAATGTAAGCAACATTTCACTGCCATATTATCACTCAAACAATAAATGTTTCACGGGAACCATTAAAACTACTAAATATTTGTTTAATAGTAGATCAAAATTGTTTGAACCATGAAAAATACTTGTGCAATAGAGTAACATTTCGACATATGCCTTTTTTATTAATTAATCCTCTCGTCGATATTAATAACAGCAGCGATTTTGAAATCCCTAATTGGTACAGGAAATACCCGATTGAAATGATTGAGTGTTGCTGACATGCGGTGTACCTGGCCGAGGAGCGACTCTACGAGACCGATGTTTCGGAAGGGGGCGCCAACGCCGGACGCTGCAGAAGCAAAATAGCTCACGATCTTGGGGGTATTTCCTTCACGAGCCGTTTGTGTATGTGTGGACCTAAGCATGTGTGTATATGTGTGTGTTTGTGTGTGTGTGTGTGTGTGTGTGTATGTGCATATGCGTATGTATATATATGTATATATGTATATATATATGTATATATGTGTATATACATGTGTGTATATATAGATACATATATATTATATGTATATACACATATATATATATACATATATATACATATATGTACATATACATACATATGTGTATATATATGTATACATGTATATATATATTATATGTATATACAAATATATATACATATATATACATATATGTACATATACATACATATGTGTATATATATGTATACATATATATACATATATACATATACATGCACATTTACATATATCTATATGCAAATATATACATATATACATACATACATGTATGTACATATATTCATATATATATATATATTTATATATTCATATATATATATATATTCATATATGCATACTTTTCATACATAGACATCTATACATACACACATATATATATATATATATATATATATATATATATATATATACATATATATACACACATAAACATATATATATATATATGCATATGTATGTATGTATACATATGTATATGTATGCATGTATATGTATATGTGTGTATATATATACACTTTATATATATATATATATATATATATATATATATATATATATATACATATATATATATATATATATATATTAGACACTCCATACATACATGTATATATTAATATATATAAGTATATATATATATAAATATATATATATATATATATATATATATATGTGTGTGTGTGTGTGTGTGTGTGTATACATATATATATATATATATATATATATATATATATATATACATATATAAAACATTTATTTTACATATATACGTCTATACATATATATATACTTTATATTTATCTATATATATGTGTGTGTGTATATATACTTTTTATATATAGTTATATGTGTATACATACATATATATACATATATATACAAATATATCAATATATACATATGTACACACACATATATATACAGATATACATATATATATACACATAAATATTTACATATATGTATACATATATATACACATATATACATACATATGTATGCAAAAATATGCTCATATACATATATACATATATACACACAAATACATACCTATATATGCATAAATATGCTTATATACATATATACATATATGTATGCATTTATATATACATACATATATATAAATATATATATATATATATATATGCACTCATTTATATGTGTATATATATACACTTTATGTATATATATCTTTTATACATATATATACATATATATACATACATATATATATATATATATATATATATATATATATATAGATACGTGTGTATGTATGTGTGTGTGTGTGTGTGTGTGTGTGTGTGTGTGTGTGTGTGTGTTTAAAGTTACAGGACCAGATGCCATCCTATTGCGTTTTATTTGCTTCTATGACAGTTCATTTTATGTGACACTATCCTCCTGGTAAAATGAGGTCCTCACCTAATTCACAGAACATAATAGTAGCTAAAAAATATATATCCTTTAGCTAAGCCCGGAATTGTATTTCAACACTTGCTGGGCCCCACGTCTGTTCATCTGGCAGCCACGTCGATATAGACACACGTCGTAAATAGTATGTTTATGAATGAGGCAAAAACCCTAGGTTGATAAAGACTGTGTCCGGTAGAATATAGATAACCTGTAAGTGTATTAACATTTATTTTGAGAAACTACGAAAGCCATTTGATCTTTCGTGATAAGAAAAGGGATATTTTTCAAATAAGATTTCTTGGAATAGTTTGTTTATCGAAATGGCTACATCTACATCTATATATTCTTTCAGCACAAATATTAGTTATAGCTCCAAATTTCTTAAAGATGAGAACGCTAAATGCTTTAAACAGCTATATATTATCATTATCACCATCATCATTATTATTATGGTAAGCCTTATAAAGAGCGACGAATAATGTTGTTATCTTCATAAATCTTGCACTTGTGAATGATGCCTAACTTAGATGAAACTGCCCGGGTCAAATTCCTAATCTGCAATTCAGCTTTGAATCAGGCTTTATACATAAGAGCTTTAGATTATACACGGCTGAACTATCATCAGGTCTATTGTGAGACTGTCTGCTACTAATCCCTTGGTTGCAGGAGTTGGAATATCAGCATAAAGAGGAGCATACGCCAACATTTTATTAGTAATGCCGGACCACATATCGTTTGTATAGAAACTGAAGAGCAAAGGGCCAACACTAGCCTGAGGAACCCCAGAAGACACACGGGAAAACGAGCTAGAACTAACATCAATATGAACACGCTGTTGTCTACCTGTCAAATATTCAGTTAAAAAACTTTATCATCAATACCAACAAACTGCAATTAACAGTGTCAAAAGCTGTGATTAACAATGTCAAAAGGTGTGGTTAACAATGTCAAAAGCTCCACTAAAATCCAGAGAGACAAGTCTTGACTCATGACCCTTATTTGAAGCAGACTGCATTTCATGCACCAACATAGGCAATGCATCATAGTATCCCCTTTCTAAAACCAAACTGTGTCTCTGGAAGAAGCGGTCTCAAATATGCAGAAAAACGTTTGACCAGCAAACAAAAACCTTAGCTAAAATTGATGTAACTGAAATGGGCCTATAGTGAGTAGGTGAAGACTGTAGTGGGCCCTTGGGAATAGGGCTAACATTACCAAAGCGCCAGCCCCCTGAAAATTACCCTTGATGAACTAAAAGGCGTAAGAATACAGCTAATTTAGGAGCTAATTGACCATTTAGTCTTTTTTTTAAAAGGGAACAAGCCATTAGGGTCTACTCCACCATATGCGTTTAATTCTAATAATAGATACTTAATTTCAGAGATCCTGAAGGCAAATGAATTAAAGCATTAAAGGAAGTTCAGTATCTTCTAAACTTTGTTTTGAATGAAAGCATTCTTCGTTCAAGGTAGTTTTCTTTATCGGACTACAAGTAACAATACCATCAGGCTTCATTAAAGACGGAATTTCTTCTTTCAAAAGAATGTAAGCTAAATAAAATAAAATTTGCTGCACCATCTAGAAGCGAGTAATCGAACTAATGGAGTGACTTTTTCGCCTGAACCAAACACTGATTTAGTAAACAGAAAACATGCTACATTATATTCTACGTTATAAAACGTTAACTGAACGCAAAATCGTTGTAAGGATACATTGAATAAAAGAGGTTTTCTCATCGTGTGTGTGTGTGTATGTGTGTGTGTGTGTGTGTGTGTGTGTGTATGTGTGTGTGTGTGTGTGTGTGAGTGTGTGTGTGTGTGTGTGTGTGTGCGTGTGTGTGTGTGTGTGTGTGTGTTTGTGTGTGTACAGCGTCTATGGAAATACGTCAATACTTGAAGGATATTTAATGAATCCGTTTTATAAAGGAAATAAAGTAATGCAACATGAAAGGCTAATAAACCACTCCAGTCGTCATGGAAATGCTGATATTCGTTCTCGGTGCCCAATTTCTAATGAGTTTATTAAGCCTCGTTTCCAGCGAGTTTATTAAGCCTCTCGTGGTATGTGCGTGTGTGCATATATGCAGACATACATTCATATATATACATATATATATACGTATGTATATGCATATATGTGTGTGTATATGAATACATATGTATGTATGTATATGTGTGTACACACACACACACGCATATATACATGTGTGTATACATACATATGTGAGCGTGTGTGTGTGTATGTAACTGTTTATACTTATATATCTGTATATGTGTATACACACACACATGTATATGTGTGTGTGTGTGTGTGTGTGTGTGATGTTTGTGTGTGTGCATGTGTATAGACATATTTATAAATACATATAAATGTGTGTGTGTGTGTGAGAGAGAGAGAGAGAGAGAGAGAGAGAGAGAGAGAGAGAGAGAGAATGAGGGGTCTGGAAACGAGGTAGTATCACGGGAGAGAGGAGGAGAAAGGCAGGGTCAGGTGTTGTTGAATGTGTAGCCGAGCTGCTTTCCAGCGGAGACCCAAAATAGACTCGTGAAACCCTGGGGGCAAAACAAAGAAGCGGGGAAAAATCTCACACTGAATAAGTGTCCTAAATGCGCAGGTAATGTAGAAAATAAAAATGTGTTGAAAATTGCCAACTAAAATGTGAAAATTGTGAAAGAAAACATGACACGAGTGTAATTTGTGAAAAGAAATCACTATTGTGAATATCGTAAAATTAATATGTAAAAATAATGCTTTTCTAAAATGCAAATAAAAAAATGGCAACATTTGTGATTATGTATTAGAGTAAAATGAATTCCCAAGGCACTTTGCCAACATGCGTGGCCGGGAGTCTGAAGAAAGCAGATTCGTATCGTGGAGTTATGATAGGCAACCACACGGGTAAACTCTGTACTTACTAATTAAAAGACTGAAAAGTCACTGTCCTAGCTTTTGTATGTTGTACGTGATGTAAATTTCGATTGATTATTAGAATACGAAAAGCTGAGAATATGTAACTATTTACTTTTACATCACGGTTGCAGTTGGTTCAGATAGTGTACCAGTCTTGGTAAAATACAAAACTCTGACGAAGTGTCAGAAGAAAAACGTTAACACCTAAAGTCAAACTATATGTCATAGAAATAAAACCAAAACCTAAAGACCCTCACCTAACAATAGCAACAACAAAACGAACTAAATACATTTGTAAAAGAGAAAAAGAAAACAGTGTGTTTCGGGGAAGAGAATTTACAATAATTAGGAGGTGAAGGAAATAATATCCAAGGACGAAAATGATGAAATTATTTCCTAAATCTAAATCTATATATGTAACATTATATAAAAGACAAAAATCAGATTAAGAGGATTCCACTTCAAAATGGTGAGGCAGGGAAGACAAAGTTCCGAAAGGAAACAAAAAGCTTCATTAGATGGAAAGAAACTTGAAGTAAAAGAACAGACTTAAAGCAAAGACGAAAACAACGTCTTAAAAAATGATAAAACAGAAAAGCCCTACAAACGCCTCAGGTTCTCAGCGATGAACATGCGAGGATGGGATTGGCTGGCGGATGGGAATAAAAAAGCAGGAATCGAAAGATGCTACGAAGACAGAGCAAGGAGGAAAAAGACGTGGCATTTAGAGCAAGTGGATTGTGTCTTAAGAAAATAAAAGGGGAAGAAGGAAGTGCTCCAGCAAATCAGAAAATCGTGAAAATATGATTGTAATACTGATGAATAAAAACTAGTTCGCAAATGGATGACTCGAGTTGAGCTGCGCCTTTGTTAAAGGTAAATACTTCAAGAAGCCAGGAGTTTTTTTTTTTTTCAGGGAAGATAAGTAACGGTAAAAAAGAAAATGAAAAAAGAAAGAAATGAAATTTAGGAACTTGAGAAAATACAAAGTATAAGAATAGATCTCGACCTGCATTCCAAAAAAAAAAAAAAATAACAGAAGGCTTTAGAAAAGAAATGTAAAAATGTGAACAGAAACAGATGAGGACCATCAGTCCGAAGACACATACAAGTTCGCCCAGAAGCAAATAAGACGCCTTGCACCACATCGGCAGGGAAGGGGCAGCGCGCCCGACAATGGGGGAAGAGACAGTATGCCCAGCAAGGTTAATGAGTTACTTGTTGATATTGATACATGCACAAAAACATAGCACACCCACACACGCAAGCAATCACACACACAAACACACATACATATGTACCATAACAAGAGATCTAGAATCACTGCTTTACTAAGTAATATATGATCTGATATAAGGGAATTCAAAGATAGATTTTGATATTCAGGTCGCTCCTTAATAATGAGATTAACACCGACAATATTAAAAAGCATATTTTTACTACTATCTCATCTATGAATTAGGGAAAATTATGGAAACTGGTCCTTTTGCAGACGAGGAAGATTTGAAAAGCAACTCGAAGAAAACGACCGAGCTTCTCAAAATACATTATTTAGGATTTTGTGTACCCAAAACTATAAATCAGAGACACTGGACTATACTTAAAAAAAAAAAAAAATAATAATAATAATATTAAATAAATAATAATAAAAACAAAAAAAAAATAGAAAAATAAAAATAAACTCATTAGCTCCAACTTTCTAACTTCGTAAAAATAACACCATTAAAATAGCGCTGGTGTAGATGATAATCTTGCGATCTTAAAAAAATGAGATGTAGGCTTACTGTAAACATACTCATCATGAAATTCTACCGCAATGTCCTTTTGCAGTTAAATCTCTTCTCTCTTAGATCATGCTGGGGGTGAAGATTGGGCATTTCTGATACATTTTCCTTTCTGATAAGGTGAGAATATAGGCGTCTTTACTAGAGACTCGAAGCTTGAAACGAGCTCCTATATTGTAGTATGAAACAGGACTATATGTAACAAAACTTCTGAGATGAGTATCTGGCATTCCAACAGTTACGATTTGTTACCGTGATGCATTGAAATAAAACTTATCAATTTCTTCACACATAGTTATATACAATCGGCCATGTCACACTGTAGCATTTGATGGATATTGACTCAGCAGTAGATGTATAAAACAAATGATAACATATTCTGGCAAGAAATGATGCAGAGCTATTTCGTTAGGTAGACAAACTTTGAATCTAGTTTTCAATTTCTAACTTGAATATACACGGCAAGTTCATAGAAACTAGGTACAGGTGGAATTGGCTCCACCAAATATCTCTATGCAGGAGTTCTCCAGGAAATGTAACTATTTTCCAAGGCTTCAGCAACTCACGGAACCAGAACTGCTGGTTCAAAGAAAACAATTCCTGTCTAACTACAATTAACACGCAATTTCCGATTACAATCGTGACACGTAAGTTTTTGTCTTTGTCAGCCTGAAAGCAGTGTGCTGAACTTTGCACATTTTAGAGTTTTCATCAACAATCTGTCATATGTCACGGATATCAAGGGTAAATTACAGGTAAATATATGTGATATATCTACAGGATGCTACTACAGCTGAATGGACATAGACACAGCAACGACAAATGGAAAATAAACCAAGTGTACCGGAATGCAGATAGATTCAGCTATTTACAGGATGTAAGAAAAATACTATAAAGAAAAAATCGGATAAATACTGCTTGATATTGATTAAATGTTAGAGTCAAACGTGGACTTTCAAATCTACAAGGATGTTTGAACTGTTCATTTTGCTGTTTATCAAAAAAAAAAAAAAAAAAAACATAGGGACGATATAGTGACTAACTATTAATACGATTAAACGACTTTGTAATGAATAACGATAATTTATCATTTGATTATA
>NC_061856.1:21654538-21659538 GCF_019202785.1 Penaeus chinensis
TTCACAATTAGGGTGATGTGGGTGCTATCATGGACACCTGGACAAGACAAATGGGCTATCCTGTGGTGAATGTGGTGAGGTCAGCCCCAGACACCTTCACTCTAACGCAGGAACGCTTCCTGCAAGACCCAACAGCTGAATACGAGTAAGGACTTTTCTTCTTACTTTTTCTTTCTTTCTTTTTCTCTTTTAGAAAAGCTTGTTCACTACTATACCTTTTCCGTTGATAATTTTATATGACATTGACGTGATTGTAAAAATTGATTCAATAATTTTTGGTACCTATGTAAATATGGAATTATTTGAATGATTTGCATATAAAAGAATGTTATATGTAAGCTGTTAGCAAGTTATTATTGGATGCTAGCCAACACAACATTGTGAAACACAACATTGTCTTAATTTTTCTCTCACACTGTGGTATTAGTAACTGACCATGACAATATTGTTTAGTGGCATTTTATTTGCTTACCTTCTTTGTGTATTTTATAGTATTTTGGAAGCTATTATCCCTACATATTTCTTTATTATTGATTATCCTTTTTCAATGCCAACAGTCCATCTGAGTCAGAGTTTGGATACAGATGGGATATTCCTATTGGATACATTACTTCTCACACTTCTCTTAACAAGACTTGGCACTATCTGGAGCAGGAGTTAGGTATGTACATTATCGTGATGAACTTTGTTTTCATTCGTAGTTTGCATTGTGTTTTTTTCAACTAAAGTTCCATTTTTTTTTGTAATGCATTTCCTTTCTGTCTGCTAAACCTGTTTTTATAAATGTAGTCCTCAGTTTAGGGTATAGATCCCTTCCTTATTCTGTACTGTAAAATGAAATAACTTGAAAAGACCAATTATTCCCATAAGAAATAACTAGAAATAATAAATTGTATTCCTCAATCTCCTGCCCTGACTTTATGGCTCTTAGAATTTGGAAAATCATTGAATTCAGAATAATAAAACCCTTTAAATAAATGGAAGGATTTGTATAAATTGTTATACACAATAATGTAAAAATATGCCAAGCTCACTTAAAAGATAGAGAAAAGCATGGAGAATGACAGTTGAGGATCAGGGTAGCATAGTCATTCAGGGAAACAGGGGTCTAGGTGGGACATGGGGATGGGATACATTCCTTGAATCCCTTGTGCCTCTTTTCCCAGTGTGGCTTTGCAAAAAGAGCTATCCAGCATAGCTTTTGCTGCTCCTCTTCTACTTGTTAACTTTTTTCACAGCATTGAAAACATTCTCTGACCTTTTGTGCAACTTTCAAACTTTCCCTGATGATGTCAAGTGCTGCATTTACAAGATAGAAAGGCTTGCCACTTGACAGTCCATTCTTAATGCAGTTCTTTTGCTTTTCCTCTTTCTTTGTAAAATGCTTTCACCATGTGCTATTTTGTCATAATGCATATTAAATAGTTGCAGTGCTTCTGATCTTCAGTCCACATACCCATCATTTCTCCAATCTTTTAATTGTGATGCTATGAAACTGACGCATGAGTGTACTTTTGGGGGAACCCAGTCTAACTGTCTTTTTTAATTTGTTTGCCTAGATTGGTTGCACAGATGAATGAATCAAAATGCTGTATAACATTGTTTCATAGTACTGATACTCCTGCACTTTCTTTTCTTCTTTTTGTCGTAATCATTAATTGGCATCCTGTTGGGAGCCATTTTTGAGATTGATATTTTGTAAGAGGAGCAAAAACGTCAATTTATGGGTGAGCCCAGATAGTAAGCACTATGTGGGAGGGAGTAGAGGTAGAAGGAAATCATGAGAACCACTCACTGATGCACCAAATCTTTGCTCAAAAATACCATTATTTTGAATCACTTGTACCAAAAAAGAAAAGTGGGAGTCATGAAAAGAAATCATATTAAAGCAAAATGCTGCAAACATGACCTCATTGGCAGACTATTATCATAGAAGGAAAATATCGTAAACAAAACTACGTTATATTTTTCAGTGCAGATAAAGGTAGACCCTGAAGTCAGCTGGATAAAACTGAATGTGAACCAGAAGGGCTACTATAGAGTCAATTATGAACCAGCCATGTGGGACCAGCTTGCAGACCTCTGTGCTGAGCAAGTAAGTGTGGACTGAATAGACCACTTGTGATTATTGAGTATGATGTATATAGTGGAGGTAATAGATACTTATCTTGGTTGATGCTAACATGTCTCTATTAATCAATTCATCTCTCTACTATTCAGTGTGTGAAGGGATAATGTAGAAATAACACAAACAAAAATTGATATAGTGTCTAGTTAGCATTACAGTAATGAGGTAGGATTCTTTTTCATTTTATTTAAAAGCAATACATGTTTTATTAATTTTTCTGTAAGATAGGCTCAAGATGCAAATTTGGTTGTTACTGTCAAACCACACAACAAGTTTAAGGGAGAGGAAAAGTCTCATGTGATGTGGGTGTAGATATACAGTTTTTTTACACTTAGAAGTCGCTAGTTCACCCTTTTTCTTATCCCTTTACCACTACCTCCTCCACCTCCACCTCCACCTCTTCCTCCACCTCTCCCTTCACCTCTACCACCACCTCCACCTCTACCACCACCTCCACCTCTACCACCACCTCCACCTCTACCACCACCTCCACCTCTACCACCACCTCCACCTCTACCTCTACCTCTACCACCTCAACCACCACCACCACCACCTTTTATCATCCTTGTCGTCATCTTCATTACCATCACGTTGTCGTCACTCTCATCTTTCCTGTAGCTGAACCTTTTTTCAATATGGTGATTAATCTTAGCTATTTACTGATGTTATCTAACCAGTAATTATCTGGTTTTCCTCTCTGAATCCCCGGTTACATTATCTTGTTATATTTTGGAGCTCATTATTAGTATTTTTTTTTTCGTTTATGTATATATATATTTTTTTTGTCTATTTCTATCTGCAGGTTCTACACCAACCAGACCGTGCTAGTCTCTACAATGATGCCTTAGCTCTTGCCGATGCTGAACTGCTGGATTACCCCGTGGCCTTAAACCTCACGCGCTCATTGGCTTTTGAAACAGACTATGTGCCTTGGGTTGCTGCTGCCGGTCATCTGATTGACATGGAGAAACTGCTGCTTGAAACCCTTGTCTACCAGCCATTTAGTGTAAAGTATCTAAATGTGAATTGGTGAAAGATATTTAGTTCTGTAAGCACTTCGTTAGAAGACATTTATGCCATTGTAACTGTAGCTTATGATTTGATGATATATATATATATATATATATATATATATATATATATATATATATATATATATATATATATATATATATATATACATATGTATGCATATATATATATATATATATATATATATATACACATATGTATGCATATATATATATATATATATATATATATATATATATATATATATATATATATATATATATATATATATATATATATATATATATATATGTTTTTATATACATGTTAAGTTATCTCTGTTTTCTTTATAGGACTATGTTTTAACTTTGGTGGAACCAATCTACAGTTCTCTCGGATGGACTGACACAGGAGACCACCTTCAAAAGTATGTTTATTTTCATCAGTTCACTATTACCATTGCCATATTATCTTGTAATTAGTATTAGAAGAAATGAGAAGGAAAGAACATTTATGATATATTGAATTAAACCATACCTAGATTTGAGGTTAGTGTGATGTCCTTTGCCTTTGGAAAGATTGTTGCGCACAGAAGTGGTCACTGTTGCCTGCGCAAGTGGAAGCAAAGGCTGTCTGCAAGAAGCAGCAACAGAGCTGGGATCCTGGATCAATGACATCACTCACCCTCTGCCAGTTGGGACCAAGAGACAGGTATGGGAAGGAGAGCAGTTGTTAGGGACTTGTTGTTTTTATGCAGAATTTGCATTTTATTTTAGTATCTGGCCTTATGAACTATATTCATGTTGACAAATGTAGAAAAGGTATGAATGCGAATGAATATCTTCACAATACAAGAGATGTATTTGACCAGTTTTGATTACATCTTCGACAGAAATACATGTATTTCTGACGAAGATATAATCAAAACTGGTCAAATACAAGATATTCATTCTCATTCATTCCTTTTCTACATCTGGCCTTATATTTTCATATTGGATGTACATTTTATTCTTCTTTACCTTTTCCTGATTTTATTTTTTGGATATTTATTTTTCTTCTTCTCATATGTAATAGTGTTTTGTTCTTATCCATTGTATTTTTTGATGTTAAGATTATTATTATTATTATTATTATTGTTATTATTATTATTATTATTATTGTTATTATTATTATTATTATTATTGTTATTATTATTATTATTATTATTATTATTGTTATTATTATTATTATTATTATTATTATTGATACTGTTGTAATGGTTATAGTTATTATTATTACAATTATTATTATTATAATTGTATTTGTTATTATAATAATAATAATAATTGTTATTATTACTATTATTATTAGTATTAATAATTAGAGATCTTTACTTATCACTTGAACATATTTTGTTATACAGACATTTTTATTTCCTTTGTTAATCCTGGACAGTGGACATGACATGTATACAAGGATTTTGATTTACTGATTTTTTTTGTTGGTTTTAGTTTACTAATAGATGGCTCATCTTAGTCACAAAGAAGTCTGTTACTAGGCCAACCTGGTTTCATCCATTTACCACATTTCTTGAATTTAGGAGAATTTTTTTTATATTTTTGTTATTATTAGCATTGTTGATCCACTTGCCCAAGATGGCAAAAATACATGCCCTGTCCATTGTAATTCAAGTTTATTAATTGTTTTTACACAAAGATGGCTCTACAAGTGCCTAGTCATCAAGGAATCAATTATTAGTCCTACGTATCTCACCTGTTTACCATTTTCCTTGATTTTGGAAAGATTCTTTGGTATTATTTTATCACCTGTTCTTAGGATTTTAGTAACATTATAGTAATCATAATTCTAGTGATGATAATAA
>NC_061856.1:21664538-21674538 GCF_019202785.1 Penaeus chinensis
CCAATCCAAATAAGAAACACATAGACCACGGGTTTAAACCTGGGGTCCATGGGCCCTTTGGGGATCCATGGATAGGTTTCAGAGGTCTATGAGGATCAAGCAAAAAATTACATCTATATTCGCAAGGCATCTATTTTGCTCATGTATTAGTAGAAGTCGTCGTCGTGGATGTGTTAACCACATGAAAACTGTATCGCATTGTTATAAGAAGTCCCCCAATCCTTTCCTCGTCGTGTTGGGACTTGAGAGACGGTGATAGCGACCCAATGTAAGGGGTCACCAAATTTTGTATGGTCTTTTCCCCCTTCCCTTTTCCGTCTCTTCTTCATTCCCTTCTTCTGTCCACTTATCCAAATTGTCAACTCATATTTATCCTTTCACCACAGTACTTTACCATAATTCCTAGTGCATTTGTTTGTTGTGTCCATTCTGGAAATCCACAAACATTGCCTTACTGAACCAAATAAATATACCAGGGGTATTGCCCCAAGCCCACCTAACTGCTATGTTGAGGCTGCAGAATAATTAAATTGAAGAAATTTGGAGACGGAGACTAAGGTCCAATGTAGGGATCACCCCTGCCTTGGACCCTAGCCCTTGTCTCAACAAATTTTGCATGATCTTTTCTTCTCCCCCTTTCATTTTCCTTCTCTTGTTCATTTCTCTTTTCCTGTCTACTTCCTAAGATGTAAGAGCCGTGCTGAAAGAATAAAAGGCTGGCTTTGTGTCAGTTCTGAACGGCCTCCGGGAGCCATGGGCATTGTATTCCCTTTGTTAATCGCCTCGCCCTGGGGGGACCCTGAGGGTAGACCGACTCCGACCACTTATACTCAACTCTATCCATTCCGAATCATCCACCCAAGGCGTTACTCAGTCTTCAGAATACACCCCTTCCTCTCCCCCAACATCCTTCACTCCATCTCCTAGTGTAATCCCGCGCTTGGCCTTTTAGTGCATCCAGCTCTACAAACCTTTAGAGTGTTTTTTTGGTCCAGCCAAGCAAGATCGAATCTTTTGGTTCCCCCTACAGCCCCTTACTCTGACTCTACCAACATTGTCTATAAAAACAAATAAGCAAAGTTTTGTTTCGCAGTCGTTCTAATCGTTCACGCCTTGTCGCAGTTACATCCGAGTCCGCAGCTCCTGTACTTTCTACCCTGACTGACCTCACTGGCAAATCTTTTCCTTCCCAACCTCACTCATCTCTTAATAATTGTACCGGAACTGTTTCCGTTTCCCCAACTAATTGTCTTGTCTGCGACAAGACCTGGCCAGACTGTGAAAACGACCTGCTCGCCTGCCTCGTTGAGTATGATGCATTGCGACAGTACAGAGCTACACCGTTCCTCCAAGAGGCCAGCGGAAGTCCTACACTAATATTGCCAAGGTAGACACGACCTCCCCCATGAAGTTCATATTGGTGGATTGTCCTGCCCTGTCCGACCATATCGATCCTTTTCCTGTTAATGTCTGAAATATTGGCATTTTGGCCGACCAGCCAACTGCCTTCTGTGTGTCAAACCTGGTTATGTCCGTTCAAATTGTTCTGCTCAGTCACGTACGGGTGCCAGTTATGGTGGCTCCCATAATGTATTTTATAGGAACTGCCATATCTACAAGCTCGAATCTGAGGTAGTAGTTCTTATATTTAAAATAGGCTTCACTCTACGTGAGGCAAGAAGGAAGCACGTCGACGAGTTTTTTTTTCTCTACCTATTCCAAAACTGTCCTTCGCTCCGCTCCTCTCCCACCTTCTCAAGATGTCCCAGTTTCTCCCCCAGTATCTCCTCCCTCTACTCCGAGCCATCCTGCCTCACCTCTCTCTCTCTCCCCAAGTCAAATTTCTTTCCCAGTCTAAATCCAAATACTCCAATTTTTGCCACTTCCCTATGTCTAACCCTCCTCCTCCCCCTATCTGTCGCACTAGACAAACAAAGCGTTCCACCCCATCCTCTCCTACACCCACCTCTTCCTATGCTCCTCGGACATCTATCACCTCTTCTCCTCACAATAAAACCTTTGTTTCTCAGACCTTCCCACCCAACTCCCCTCCAGAAACTCTTGAAGACATCCAAAAGTTCCTAAACATAACCCAAGAGAATGCTCCACTCCCTCATCCACCCTCCAATCCCTTGAATCCTCTTCGCTCGACATTAAAAAAGTACTTTCTAATATCCACGCTCCTCCTCCTGAAGTTCCCTCTACTGCCCCTCCTCCCACTCTCTCCCAAAACACCACATCCTCTCCTTCACCATATGCTCCATCATTGCCTCTTCTTTCCCTATTATCCTCACCACCCACACTCGGATGCTCACGTGACTCCCTTATGCCCTTATGCCACAACAGTGTCCTTATCCAGATCTTTCTCCTCCTTTGCCTGGTTTCCTTATACAAATTTCCTCTTCCTTCCCCAGACACAGATACTCTCCATTTCATCCCATCACCCTACACTCTTAGCTCATTCCCCTTTTACTAATCTCCATCTTAATTTCCTCCCCTATCTTTGCCCTTTTCACTGTCATAAAGCTCTATAACCTGTGATATCTAACACATTTTATCTTTATCGTGAACTCATTTAGGCTATTTCGCCACAATAATTTACCATAGTGTTATATGACCTTTGATGTCTAGTACATATATTTGTTTTAACCATTAGCCATTATTATGAGTGGCCATTCATTACTTTTTGCTTAAAAATGTGTCTTTTTAGATTGTTTAAAGTTTAATAGTATCGCATATATGTACGAGGCAACCAATTTTTGCATGTAAAGTTGTATAGCTCCCATCAGATGGTGGAAGGAGCAAGGAGTAAGGTGGTTCCATGTGGAGCAGAGGGAAGGTTAATAGCTGGCATCTCGTTTCGGCGGCCAGTCTTAGCCCCGCCCCATTTTGACAGAAGTGTGTAGTCGGTGCTCACACACTAAACTATCTATTCATATAAAAATCCTTAATTCGGTGTAGTCAGAGTTCATTCAAATAGCATAACGAACTATACGCCTACAACTAAAAAACTAAATCTTTTATACATTATTCACGACATTCATTTGAGTTCCACATACTATGGTTAAAGCTACGTCCCATTCTTCATTTTCTTTCAAAACATTCCTGAGGTTGCCCATTGTTTCTTTTTCCAGCATTCCTGTTATCTGTCTTTTTCTTCATAAAGACAAAAAAAAAGTGGAAGTGCCGTTCAAGTAAACGCTGTATCACTCCTGGATGTCATCTAATTCTCTTCCATGAAGTAAACAGATAAACAAAGTTCAAATTATTGAATTGAGTCCAGTAAATCAGCAAAATGTCAAGACAATCAAGCCCCCTATCACCTCACGTGAGATATCAAAGTGGGGCGGAGCTTGTGACGTCACCCGTGTGGCGCCTTAGCTAGCCAATCAGGACACAGAAATGGTTTCCAATTGCGGATTGTTTGTTATTTTTCATTCGTTGTCAGTATCGGTATAAGGAAGGCAACAATAAATCAACACTCTTTTTAAAATAATGAAGCTTACATAACAAAGAGGAAAAAATCACATTTTGTTTTGTTTTACCAGAGATCCCAATGAGGATAACGCTGACTCCCATAAAAAGTCTGGGACTCTTAAAATATTAAGAACCACTGAATTGAAATGTAAATCAGCAATTTCAAAGGTAAATTGAAAATTCCAATAATCCAGATAATACAGGAGGGAAAAAGCTCAAATCAATAAAGAAGAGTTAATCAAACATAATACTAACGATAAAATAGAAAAAATTCAGTTAAAATGGAAAATGCCGAAGAGGATAGCGTGGAAAATGTAAAAACATGGTTGTTGATTAAAGTAAAAGAAACAATTCTGACCATTATATTTAGAGAGTAATACATGGAAAGTTTAGAGAGAGAAAGATCCCTTCAAAAAAAAGAAAAGAAAAAAAAAAAGTAAATATTGGAGGTAAAAGAGCAAGAGCTTGATTGAACAAATAAAACAACAACTCAAACATAAATAATAAACGCAATAAATGATGCTGAATTAACGGAAATAAACAACATATGCATAAAATGGGACCGCAAATGCAACCATAATGAAACTAAACAATAAAAAGAAAAAAATGAATCATACAATACCTAATACAATAAAAAAAAGAAGAATTCGTGCAAACAAAAATTATTCCTCAAAATATTGAGAAAAATAACTATAATGATAGTAATACAAAATAATGATAATAATGATTATAACTAAAATAATGGTTATAATAATAATAATACTGTTATGATAATAATTATAACAAAAATGAAATAATAAAGAAATGAATGATCGTAATATTAATGATAATGAATAAATAATAATGATGATAGAAATAGTAACAACATAAATAACTATGAGATAATTATTGCAAATGGTAATGATAATGATGATGATAGTCATGAAAATAAGAATAAAATTGTTAATAACAATACTGATGATACGAACATGAATATAAAAAATGATGCGTCTTATTTATATGAAAAAAACTGTACCAGTGACGATAATAACAGTAATTATAAAACTGGCAATATTTATGACACAATAACCACTACAGCTACTACAAATGATGATAATAATACTAATGATAACGCTAATGATAGCACTAATGATAACACTAATGATAACAATAGTAATGAAAATGATAATGATAATAGAAAATCATAATAATAATTTTAATATTCATGAATGATAATAAAAGATAGCTGATACTTATAACAAAAGTAATACAAATAATAATGAAAATCATGATAATGATCATAATGATAATAACAATTACAACAAATAAAACTGATACTGATAATAATAATAATGATGGTAATAGTAATAACTTTGAAAGGAAAATTAATGATGGCAATTATAGAAGCAAAAATAATGATATTAATAAAGAGATGATAACAACAGCAATAATAATAATAGTGATAATAATAATGATGATGATGATAATAATAATAATAATGATAATAATAATAACAAAATAACTACAATAACAATATTATCATTGGGAATGATAATGGTAATAATAATAATGATAATAATGATCATTATAATGATAAACAAAACAAATTTAAATAATGAAAATAATGATGTAAATAATAGCGACAATAGAAATAATGATAAAAATAAGGATAGTAATGAAAATGATGATAATGACGATGTTGATGATGATGATGATGATAATAATAATAATAATAATTATAATAATATTAATAATAATAATAATAATAGGAATAATAATAATAATGATAATAATAATAATGATAATAATAATACTAATAATAGTAATAATGATGATAATGGTAATGATAATAATAATGATAATGATAATGATAACAATAATAATAATAATAATAATAATAATAATAATAATGATAGTAATAATAATAACAATAATTATAATAATACTGGTAATAATAATAATAATAATAATAATAATAATAATAATAATAATAATAATAATACTGATAACAATAATAATAATGACAATAGTAGTAGTAGTGGCACTAATAATGATAATAAGGATAATAATAATGAAAACGATCAATGAAAATTAACAACAACAACAACGACAATAATAATAATAATAATAAATATGGTGATAGTAATGATAATGACGATGATGATGGTAATAATAATGATAACAATAGCAATAATAATATTAATGATAATAATAATGATTATGATGATAATTACAGTAATAATAATGATTATAATAATAGTAATAACAATGATAATGAAAAGGATGATGATGATAATGATAACAATAATGATAGAAATGATAATATTGATAATAACAACAATGATAATAATGATAATAGCAATAATAATAATAATAATGATGACGATAATAATAATAATAGTAATGAAAAAGTTAATAACAATGAGAATGTCATTAAGGATAATGATAATAATAACACTAATAATGATAATAATAACAACAATAATAATAATAAAGATATAACAATAACAATAGTAATAGTAGCAGAAGTACTAGTAGTAGTAGTGAGAAAATGATTATTATAATGATAATGATATTCATAATAATTGCGATAATAATAACAACAACAATAACACCCATAACAATGATAATAACATCAATAATAATAATAATAATAATAATAATAATAATAATAATAATAATAATAATAGTAATAATAATAACAGTAATTATAATAATAATGATAATAATGATAATAACAAGAGCAATGATAATAAGAAAATAATAACGAAAATTATAATAACAATAATGATGATGATAAGTGTAAAAATAATTAAAATAATAGTAATAATAATAATAAGAATAACAATAATAATAATGGAATTTACAATGTTTATAATCATAATAATAACAGCAATGATGGTAATAATAATGATAATAATAATAACCCAATCCCACAGGAAGGGCTTTCCACTTGGGACAAACAATTTCTGGTCAGCGCTTTCCTCTAGGAAGTCGTATATGAGGTCGGCGGTTCGATGATAACAACTTATAATAGTAGTAGTAATGATAATGATAATAATAAGGATAATAATAATAATAATAATAATGATAATAATGATGATGATAATAATAATAATAAGGATAATAATAACAACAATAATAATAATAATAATGATAGTAATAATAATGATAATAATGATAATGATAATGATTGGGATAGTGATAACAACGATTATGATGATAATAATAGCCATAATAATAATACTGATAAAAATGATAATAATGATAATAGTGATAATGATTAATGTCATTATCATTCCCATTATCATCATAATTTTTATCTCCGTTTCAATAATAGCAACAATAGCAACAATGATAATAATCATAATGATAATAATGATAATGATACTGATAATCATAATAATGACAATAGTACGAGTTATAGTGATAATGATGATATTGATAATAGTGATGATAATATTATAGAACAATATAATACTGATTATGAAAATTACAATGATAACATTAATAATAATATTCATAGTAATAGTAATAATAATAATAATAATAATGATAATTATATCAATAATAACAATAGTAATGATTGTAATGATAGAAATAATGATAATTATAATCAAGATAGTGATAAGGATAAAATAATGATGATAATAATAACAACAACTATAGTAATAATAACAATAACGAGAATAATAATAATAATGATAATAATAATAAGGATAATAATGATAATGATAATAATAATGATAACGATGATAATGATGATGATGATAATGTGATGATGATGATGATGAGGAGGAGGATAATGATGATGACTGGTAATTCTAAGAAAAGTATCATGTTTTTGTAAAGAAAAAGCACCGGATAGACAAAAAAAAAGAAAAAAAAAAAAAATGTTTATGTATATAGATAAATAAATAAATAAATATATATATATATATAAATGTATATATGTATATATATGCATACACATATACATATACACATACATGCATACCTTATATATATATATATGTGTGTGTGTGTGTGTGTGTGTGTGTGTGTGTGTGTGTATGGATACACATATACATATATATATATATATATATATATATATATATATATATATATAAATATATATATATATATATATATATATATATATATATATATATATGCACACACACATATATTATATACGCATATGCATATATATATATATATATATATATACGTATATATATATATATATATATATATATATATATATATATATATAAAGTATGTATATACATATATACAGACATATATAAGTGTGTGTCATAATTCTGTTAGCAAAAGGCGGCCAAAGTCCCAGTGGTCGCGCACATTGTCTGTCTGACTTTCACGCGCGGGAGGCCGGCTTTCGGGTAAAGTCCAGTTGACACAGCGCTGCTTTCGACGTTAGACACTAGCTTCTTTAGTCGTCAACATATCGCTCAGTAGCAATAGCTGACTATTCCAGACGACTACGGGAGTGTGTGAGGGTGCATGGGCTTTGCTGTTGTGTGCATTGACCAGTTTCCTTTTTTATGGATGATTATTATATTAATGATGATAACAATAAGAACAAGAATAATAAAAAGAAAATGGCAATGGTGATAATAAGGATAATAATAATAATAGTCATAATGTTAATATCAGTAATGTTAATAGTAATAATATTGATGATGATAATGATATTGATAATGACAATGATGATAATGATATTGATAATGACAATAATAATAATGATAGTAATAATATCAATAATATTAATAATACTACTACTACTAATAATAATAACAAAATACTAATAATGATAATAATAATAATGATGACAATAGTTATAATAACAGTAATAGTAACAATAACATTGATTTTAATAATAATGATGATTTTGATAATAATGAAAATAATGAAAATATAAATAATCATAATAATGATAATAACAATAATAATGTCGATGAAACTAACAGTTATGTTAATAATATTGATAATGATAATAATGATAACAATATTAATAACAATGGTGATAATAATAATAATAATAATAATTTTAATATAATAAAAATAACAATGATAATGATGATAATAACGTACTGTAGATGATGACAATAATGGTATTGAAAACAATAATAATACTAATTATAAGAATAAAATTATAAAAAAATTTGGAATTAAAATAATGATAATTACCATAATAATTTGAATGATAATAATGGTTTTACAGGAAACCATAATAGTAATTGATAATGAAAAGATGATAATGATGTTAAAATATACAATAATGATAATAACAACAACATAATAATGATAACAATAGTTATAATAATAAGAAAAATAATACTAACAATAATAACAATAATGATGACAGTGATAAAAATAACAGTAATAATAACAACAACACCAACAACATCAACAACAATAATAAAAATGATAATAATAATAATAACAATAATAATAATAATGTTAATAGAATAAGAATAAGAATAATAGTTATAAAAAATATCTAAGTAATGATACAATGATAACAACAACGGTAATGAGAAATGTAATAATAATATTAGTAATGATTATTATAATTATAGTAACAATGGTAATAATAACAATAATGATAATAATAATGAAGATGATGATGATGATTATGATAATAATAATAATAATAATAGTAATAATAATAATAATAATAATAATAATAATAATAACGATAATGATAATAATATTAACAATAACAATAATTATTATAATAATAATGATGATGATGATAATAATAATAATAATAATAATAATAATAATAATAATAATAACAATAATAGTAATGATGATCATAATGATAATATGATAATGATAAAGATAATGATAATGATAATGATAATAATAATAATAATGATAATACCAACAATAATAATAATGCACACACGCATGCGCGCCCGCTTGCATGCGTGTGTGAGTGCACACACGCAAGCAAGCGGGCGCGCACATTTTCAAATTTTGAGTTATTCTTACCTACATACGATAGAATGAGGATTGATGGATGCATATTGCCCAATGGAGCCCTAGAACCTTGATGGATCCGGCGCTTATGGTGAAGAAAAAATGAGGCAAAGACTAATAATAATAATAATAATAATAACAATAATAGTAATGATGATAATGATACAAATGATAATGATAATGATGATAATAATGATAACAACAATAATAATAATGTTAATGGCGATAATACCAATAATGATAATAATAATTATATTAATGATAATCATGAAAAATAATAGTAAAGACAACAGGAACCAGAACAGTAATATTGATAATAGTGATAAAGATATTGATAAAAAAAAAACAAGTGCAAATCATTTACCGAGGGACATAGGACCGAGGTCTCATGAACGTCTGGTACGTTTAAAGTGGTATTTTATCTTTTTATTTATAGCTCGGGAATTTTTACGAGCCACCAGACGACCACTAGTCCATGTCTGGTAAAATTATCTGTAAACTTTCCTTGTAGATATTATTATCTTTGGATAAGAAATATATTGTTGTTTTT
>NC_061856.1:21709538-21724538 GCF_019202785.1 Penaeus chinensis
AAATGGTTATAAATACATTTTTTTCAATGACCAATCACCGCATTTGTGTTAAAACAAATCGTGGCTTACAATCCTAGGCTTAGGCTTAACATTATTATGATTATGATTATGATTATGATTATGATTATGATTATTATCATCATCATCAGCATCATCATCATCATCATCATCATCATCATCATCATCATCATCATCATCATCATCATCATCATCATCATCATCATCATCATCATCATCATCATCATCATCATCATTTTTACTCTTACTATTATCATTAGCATTATTATCATTAGTATTATCATCATTACCAACATTACCATAGTCACTGCTATTATTACTTTTATATATGACAGTTATTATATTATCATAATTATCATTACTGTTATCATTATCTTTACCGCCATCATCATTCTCACCATCATCATCTTCACTTTAATCGTTATCATTACTAATATATCATCATCATCATTATCTTTATCACCATCATTAAGCTGATACTTATTGCTATTATTATAATTATTGCTATTATTATTACAATAATAATCATTATCATTGTCATCGTCATCGTTGTTATTACTTTAATTATCATTAACTCATCATTATCATCATTATTGTGATAAATGTTATTATCATTTTGTTTAACATTATAATTGTCATCATTATTTGAATTGATATTATCATTATCGTTTGTATATCCTTATAACTATCACTATTATTATCACTTTTTACTACTTATTTTTATTACTTTTATTACCATCATTATTGTTATCATTATTATCATTTTTATTATTAACATTGTCATCATCATTATCATTATCATTGTCATCATAATTATTTCGTGATTATTATTATTATTATTATCATTATTACTATCATGATTTTCATTATTTTCAGCAAGATTATGGTTGTTATTATCATTATTGTTAGGTATAACTATTGTTATTTTCATTATCACCATCCTTATCTCTGCTGTTGCTGTTCATATTATTATTGTCATTATCATACTCATTATTACCATTATTATTATGATTAATATCATTGTTAGCTTTGCTGTTACTACCATCATTATGAAAATATAGTAGTAATATCCTTATTATATGTATTATCATTATTACTGCTGCAGTAGTAGTATCATTAATATTCTTATTAATGTTATCATTATTGTTACTACCATCATCATTATCATTGTTGTTGTTATTATCATCATAGCCATCTGTAGCCGATTTCAACCCTCGGTAGAAGTAATGCTGGTTGATGAGCATATTATGGCATTGATACTTTTGGCTTCTTGTCTCATACTGATGTGTACGCTCCTGTTTGCAATTTATGCCAAACTCACATCTGTGGCAGACAAATGTTCCAGGCGAGACATTCGCATTGTTCTGGGCGACTTCAATGCTGGCTTATGCCATGTCTTTTGGTCCCCATGGCTCGGGAGATGATCCCAGCAGCGAGATCAGCCTCCTTCTCCAGGACTTTGCTAGGTCCCAGAGACTGGGGATTTCTGGCTCCTGGTATCAGCGCTGGACATGGTATAGTGATATAGGTACTGTGGCCAAGGAGATCGACCACATTCTTGTCAGCATTCAATAGAGGATCCTCCAGAACTACAGGGTTTACTAGAGTGCCGAGTTCAGTGGCACAGATCATAGGCTGGTTGTGGCTACCCTACGGGTCAACTTCAAAACTCCTCATCCCTCCAGTGACCACTCTAGGGTGTTTCACTTGGACAGACTGAGGGAGGAGTGTGCCTGGAGGTTCGCCATAGCAGTCTCTGATCGGTTCACAGAACTCAAAATCCTGATGGACCCAGTAGCTCTGTGGGAGTCCTTCAAGTGCAAAACACTCGATGTAGCACAAAAGTCCATTGGCTCAGCTGAATTGTAATCAGTACATGTACTGCCTCTTGGTACGCAAGGCTTGGACACTAATGAAAAGGGGCAAGGAGCAACTTACCAGGAACCTTGCTGAGGAGGTTGAAGGTCATTTCTTGGTAAATGACTTTCACCCTACTTACAAAGCCCTGAGAAATTGAACTCTAAGCCTTCCTCACAGATGACTGCATTCTATTCAATGGATGGATAGATCTCAGATCATGTTGGGGTGCATGAATGTTGGGCTGAATATTTTGAGCAGCTGTGCCAGGTGGACCCTCCAGCAGTTAGTCTGCAAGATATCACTGGATGCAAGTGGTATCACAGCACCTGTGCCAGACCCACTCATCAGCGAGGAACCTCTAATCCTAACTGATGTTAGGGAGGTGATCTCTAAACTAAAGGGTGGGAAAGCTCCCACCATATGTGATATCCTTGCTGAACTGCTAAAAACTTCGGGTTGAACCTATGGTATGGTCCTTGCATATGGTCTTGACTGCTATCTGGCAGTCTGGTTTCATTCCCCCAAGCATGTTGAGGGGCGTAGACATCCCTTTCTAGAAGAGGAAAGAGGATTGATGGGACTAGCAACTACTGTGACATCATACTATTCTGTATACCTGGCAAGGTTTCGTTCACATCTTTCTGAAACCCCCCTTAACGGAAGCCGCCTTGCCGCAGTGGAGGGGCTTGAGGTCCCAATGAGCTGGTGAGCCGGACCAGAGGGCTACCCATACTGGAGGTGTCACCAGTGAGGGATGAGACAAAATGGCTTCCTGGTGCACCAAGGCCTATGAGAGGGGATGGTGCACCCACCCCTGGTTCATTCCTTCTTGGGCCAGGGAGAACTCTCCCGCGTGTCTTTGCCAGGCGTGGCATCCCGTATTTTCAGGAGACAGGAGTCCTGGAGGTTGAGCGATGCTGCACGCTGTGCCCTGCAGCTAGCAACACACCTCTTTGGTCCTCTATTCTGGTTAGACGGGTGGCTTGATCAAGGCCCGGTCAAGTCAATCGGCTGGTCAAATATGGCTAGGGTCAAGCAGGTACTGTCCAGTCGGTAGCATAGGTCCCGCGACTACCATCAGCACTAATAGTGATTGCGTATATTTTCTCACTACCCCTGTGGCTGTTGGGAAAATTTGAGCCCCAACTATAGCTTCCCCTCATTGGACTCTATGGTGGGTGGGTGGGTGAGGAAATGAAGATTTATAATTTGTATGATTTCTACAAATTTACAAAGAACTTGCTCTCTCCCTGATGACCTTTGCAATCCCCTGGCTAATCCCTCTGGAACATCACATATTGTCACTCTGGAACCTTACCAGATTCCAAAGGGCAAGAATGAGAATCGTAATAGTTCCCAAGCTCCCAAACCAGGTAAGGAGAAAAGTCCTCAATCCATTAAGTAAATCTTACCTGGTAAATATGAAAGTGTATCATATAGTAAATACCTAGTAGTGAAGACCATTGATGGTGTATCTATCATGGATCTTGATATTTTTGAAATACATCGGAAGATAGTTGAGGTATGTCAACCTGATCCTCACATCACCCCACAGCGAGATGGTAGCCTGATAATTGAGGTTTCGTCACCAGACAAGAGTGACCGTCTGTATGCAATATGCAACATTCCTGGGGCTGAAGTCTCATGTTCTCCTCACAAAACCCTCAATCAATGTCAGGGAATTGTCTTTTCCCGAGACCTGACGAGGTATTCTGAGGAGAAACTGTTAGAACTAAATAATTTTAATGTAGTGGCAGTAAAACGTTTTAAGAAGAAAGTTGATGGTTTGGAACAGTCGACACCAGCTCTTCTTCTAACTTTTGAATCGTTAGTCCTACCTGAATCTGTTAAATTGGAATGGTACCATCTCAAGGTTAAGCCATATGTGCCCAACCCTATGCAATGCTTCCACTGCCAGGGTTATAGGCATGGAGCCAACACTTGCCGATTTAAGGAAAATGGACAACGAAGGGTGTGTGTGTGAAATGTGGTACAACAGGTCATCAAGATGATAACTGTCCAGGTCCAATATGCTGTTACCACTGCAAAGAAAATCATGAAGCTTCTTCTAAGCAATGTAAAAGGTACAAGTTTGAAAAAGTATTGGTAATAAGGAGCAAGGAGAAAATTAGTTTTGCAGAAGCAAAGCAACGTGCTCATGTGCTGTTTGTACAGCCGGGTAAGTCCTTTGCCTCAGTTCTAGCCCATCCTCCTTCCCTCCATCCCTTACCCTCCAATACTTCTAACACCACACACTCTGCCACTACCTTTAAACCTCAGTCCGCAAATGCTGAAAATGCCTCTGGTGAGTTGTTGCACCAGAAACGGAGTAGGAGTGAAGGGGGTCTATTGAGGAGACCCCTTCTCCCAAAGTAAGGTCTTTGGAGCCATCAGTTAAGGCTCCAGAGGCCTCAACAGTGACAGCTTCAGCTACCACCACATCCACAGGGGCCTCTGCTGCTAGGCAGAATCCCCCTGAAGTAAAGGCTCAGGTACACCCTTTGCACAGGCAGAGGAATCCTGAGCCTGTTCAAAAGACTCTTCATAGAGTCGGGTCTTTGGAGCCACCAGGCAGGGCTCCTGAGGCTACCACATCCACAGGGGCCTCTGCTACTAGACAGAATTCTCCTGAAGTAAAGGCTCAGGTACGCCCTTTGCACAGGCAGAGGAATCCTGAACCTGTTCAAAAGACCTTATGAAGTAGTGTGTCAGCCTGATGAACTGGATACCCTAATCCAATGGAATTGTCAGGGAATTCATGCAAAATGGGAAAAACCCATTTCTACTCTTGGAAGACTCTTGGGGCCTTAGAGTCCTTGTTCTCAAGAGTAGATGCAGGTTTACTAAACAGTGACACATCCACACATTTCCAAATTCAAACTGGGACATTCTCCAATATTGACCTGTCAATTGGTTTTCCTGATTCACAGTTGAATTTCACTTGGCAGGTCACGGAAGACTTATATGGAAGTGACCACTATCCAATACTTTTGGAGGAGTTGAATGGTATTCCAGCCAATGGAGTGCAGAGATGGTGACTTGAACATGCAGACTGGAATCTTTTTAGATCAAATGCAGTATTGCAAGGATCTGTGAATGATTTCCAGAGTGTTCAAGATGCTGTTAATTACTTCACATCACGAATTCATATTGCAGCAGAAGCATCAATTCCCAGAAGTAGCGGGCAGTACCGTCGACCTCCGGTACCATGGTGGTCTGATGAATGCCAACAAACTGTCAGAGCAAGAAAATCTGCATTAAGGCAGTTGAAACGACGCCCAAGCGATGTAACCTTGATCCAGTACAAAAAGACCCGAGCCAAGGCCAGGCGAGTGGTAAAGGAGGCTAGGCGCACATCGTGGAGATAGTATGTCTCCTTAATTAACTCTGGGACCCCCTTAGCATGGGTATGGGACAAGGTGCATGAGATCGCTGGAAAGAGCACATTCATATCACCACCTGCTCTGAAAATAGATGGCATAATCCTGACAGATAAAACAGATGTTGTAAATAAGCTGGCAAAATCCTGGAGCATCTTACACTGCCCGATTCTCTACTCTTCGGACTGCCATTTTTGTGCAAGGAGATGGACTCTACTTTGCAGCTCTGCCGTAAAACTGCCCCAGGAAGTGACGATATTCCATACCAAATGATATCTCACCGGAGAGTTCCCAAACGTTCCTGTTGGATCTATTCAATAGGATCTATAGGGAGGGCACAGTGCCATCCACATGGAAAGAAGCTATAATCATTCCTGTCCCTAAACCTGGCAAGGATGCTTCTATACCAGGGAATTATAGACCAATTTCTCTTACCAGCTGCATCTGCAAGTTGATGGAGAAAATGGTAAACTTCAGGATGACATGGCTGCTAGAAAAGGAAAACGTGCTGATCCCATATATATATATATATATATATATATATATATATATATATATAAATCTCACTTTATAAATTTAAATCTCACAAAGTTTCTGGCTGCTGGAACTTCCCAAGTCCCCCCTTGGACTAATCAAGTCGAGCTGGATTTGGTTGGAATTGGGAAAGGGGAAAGATCCGAATCAGAAGTCAGAGAGATATTTCTTCAACACACTTCTAAGTACCAAGGATCATATGCAATATATACAGATGGTTCGAAATCTGAAAATGATGTGGGCTTTGCAGCAGTGAGCAGAAGGAAGACTGCATCTGGCAGTCTTTCTCGATCAGCCTCGTAGTGCCCTGCAAGCAATTAAGAGCTTAAACTCGTCACATCCAGTGGTGAGGGAGGTTCAAGATTGGTTTGCACTGATGTCAGCACGTAAAAAGATAACTCTGTGTTGGGTGCCAGCACATTTTGGTATCAGTGGGAATGAGCGAGCTATTCAGAAGGCCAAGGCAGCTGCCACTCAACCCTGTGATGCTCGTTTTCCTCTCCCACACACTGACTTGAGACCCAGCATCAGGGGTTGTCTTCGTGATAAATGGAGGGAACAATGGAGGCATACCTCTAGAAATAAACTGTGAGAGATTAGAGATGACCTGGGCAGTTGGGTGACCAGCATCCACCCCAACCAACAAGTAGAAGTTGTAATAACAAGGTTGAGAATCGGGCCGATGATGGCTGAAAGTGAAGCACGCTGTGAGGAATGCCAAGAGCCATTAACGGTCGCACATGTAATGGAAAGATGTGCAACATTCTCAGACCAAAGAGGAAGGTACTTGTCTCCCCCATATACACTGAAAAATGTATTGGGGGAGGACTGTGACATAGGTCTTATTAGTTTCCTTAGGGAAACTAATATTTCCAATAAAATTTAGTTATGCATAATGTTTATGCAATAATTTTTAGACATTTGGAGCATAATATTTATGCTTTGATTTTCAATATAATACTTATTGTTATTTATGACATTTATTGATAGATTTTTTATGTTTTAAATGTTTTGATATTTCAGTCTAACAAAGTGTTCGCCGCTAATGACCTTAGCTGTTGACGCGGCAGATAATTTGAGATAATCAATCAATCAATCTTTCTGAAACAAATCACCTACTAAGACACCAGAGACCTAAGCAGTCTGAATTCACTCCTGACAAGTCCACACTTTGAGTAACTGTGGATCACTATCGTGAGTTCGGTCGTGGGCTGCTTGCAACCTACATCAATCTCAAGAAGGTGTTTAACTCGGTGCATCACGAATTATTATGGGAGATTCTGAGACTTAGGGGATTTCTGACACGGATTATTGGCTTAATAGCAAGCCTATATACTGGTACTGAAAGGGGTAAGGTAAGGCTATGTCCTTGCGCTTTTCAATGCTTGGATTGGATACTATCCAAAAGTGTGGAGCAACCCCGGGCAATATCAAGGTCGCTGATCTTAACTTTGCTGACGATGTTGCTACCTTAACTGAGCCTCTGGAATTACTGGTGGCGGCTCTTGATACATTTAGCAATGGGGCGAAACCCTTGGGCCTAGATTTCTCCAAGACCAAGATTCAGGATTTTGGGGGCTTGTTAGGGCAATCCATTCAGTCAACATATACTTGTGGTGAGGTTGTTGAATTAACAGACAGCTTAACGTACCATGGTACCATAGTCCATGTCTCTGGGCTGTCAGACCAAGAAATCAGTAAACAGATTGGTCTGGCAGCAAGAGCCATGAACTCGATTAACAAGAGTATTTGGAGATGCCGTTACCTATGTAGAAGAACCAAGGCATTGATACTGCTTACAAGGCCTTGATACTGCCAATGTTGCTTTATGGAAACAAACCTGGACGCTATCTAGTGCCTTGAAGTTTCGTCTTGATACTTTTTGTAAGAAGTCTCTGCTCTGGATCATGGGGTGCAGGTAGCAGGACCATTCATCCAACCGACGGCTACACCGAGACTGGCATGGGATCTCTTACTTGCCTAATCTGGGACCGCCAACTCAAGCTATATGGGCACCTTGCTCGTTTCCCCTGGATGACCCTGCCCATCAGGTTGTCTCTTTGCAAGACAATCATATATACATATATATATATATATGTATATATGAATATATATATGTATATATGAATATATATATGTATATATGAATATATATATGTATATATGAATATATATATGTATATATGAATATATATATGTATATATGAATATATATATGTATATATGAATATATATATGTATATATGAATATATATATGTATATATGAATATATATATGTATATATGAATATATATGTATATATGAATATATATATATATGTATATATGTATTCATATATATATATCATACACACACACACACACACATATATATATATACATATATATATATATATATATTCATATATACATATATATATTTATATTAATTTTTTACATATATATTCATATATACATACATATGTATACATATGCATATATATATTCATGTATACATATATATGTATATATACATATATATATACATATACATATATATGTATATATACATATATATATACATATACATATATATATATATATATATGTGTATATGCACACACACACACACACATATATAGAATACATAAATGTATATATAATATATACATATATGCATATTCATATATATATGAATTTATACATATATACATACACGTATATATATTCATACATATATATTATTATATAGATATATATGTATGTGTATATATAGTCATATATTTGCATCTGTATATACATATATTCATTTATATTATATATAAATATGAATATATGTTAATGTGTATATAAATATTCATATTTATATTCATGAATATATTTATATACATATACACTCATATATATATATATATATATATATATATATATATATATATATGTATATATGTATATATATATATATATATATATATATATATATACATATATACATATATATATATGTATGTATATATTCACATATATTCATATATATACACACACATTCATATATGTATATGAATGCATATGTAAATATATATATGTATTCATTTACATATGCATATTCATATATATATATATATATATATATATATATATTCATATATATCCCAAATAAAATTGAGGAAAATGCTGTGCTCATTTTTATTATTATTATTTTTATTTATTCATTTATTATTATTATTTTTTTTGTGTGTGAAATGTCTCTGCACATAGAGTCAATTAGTAAATCTTGTGACCTTACCGGGATTTTTTTTTTTTTTTTTTTACTAGTGCGATGAATATCAATGGCACTATTGCTATGAATATCGATGGTCCCACTCGTGTACGAGACTTTGACCAGCTCGGACCTCTTTTTCAGACGCAGCAGCAATATATCGAAAGCCTTGTGCTACAGGAGCTACCTCGGTGTCCGGGGCCTCTCGTCAGCGCTATTGCTTCTGAGTTTTGTTAAAGTAATTTACGTAGAGTAAACCTCTGATTTTTCAGAATTTGCGATTTGATTGATTTGATTATTTAAAATTATCTGCCGCGTCAACAGCTAAGGTCATTAGCGGCGAACACCTTGTTAGACTGAAAAATATAAAAATATTTAAAACGTTAAAACTCTATCAATAAATGCCATAAATAACAATATATTTGATATTAAAATCGAAGCATAAATATTATGCTCTAAATGTCTAAAAAAAAAAAAAAACTATTGCATAAACATTATGCATAACTAAATTTTATTGAAAATATTAGTTTCCCTAAGGAAACTAATAAGACCTTCTATGTCACAGTCCTCCCCCAATACATTTTTTAGTGTATATGGGGGAGACAAGTACCTTCCTCTTTGGTCTGAGAATGTTGCACATCTTTCTATTACATGTGCGACCGTTAATGGCTCTTGGCATTCCTCACAGCGTGCTTCACTTTTAGCCATCATCGGCCCATGAGTCAGTCTTATGTGCCCGATTCTCAGCCTTGTTATTACAACTTCGACTTGTCGGTTAGGGTGGATGCTGGTCACCCAACTGCCAAGGTCATCTCTAATCTCTCACAGTTTATTTCTAGAGGTATGCCTCCATTGTTCCCTCCATTTATCACGAAGACAACCCCTGATGCTGGGTTTCAAGTCAGTGTGTGGGAGAGGAAAACGAGCATCACAGGGCTGAGTTGCAGCTGTCTTGGCCTTCTGATCAGCTCGTCCATTCCCACTGATACCAACATGTGCTGGCACCCAACACAGAGTTATCTTTTTACGTGCTGACATCAGTGCAAGCCAATCTTGAACCTCCCTCACCACTGGATGTGACGAGTTTAAGCTCTTGATTGCTTGCAGGGCACTACGAGAGTCACAATATATTACAACGGAAAGACTGCCAGATACAGTCTTCCTTCTGCTCACTGCTGCAAAGCCCACACCATTTTCAGATTTCGAACCATCTGTATATATTGCATATGATCCTTGGTACTTAGAATAGTGTTGAAGAAATATCTCTCTGACTTCTGCTTCGGATCTTTCCCCTTTCCCGATTCCAACCAAATCCAGCTCGACTTGATTAGTCCAAGGGGGGACTTGGGAAGTTCCAACAGCCAGAACCTTTGTGAGATTTAAATTAAGATCTTCCACCAGATTCCTAATTCTCCTACCATAGGATCGGCTATCCTCAAGGGGGTTGAAAACCAATCTGGATGTAGGAGATCCCGGAATCCTTTGTAGTCTCGTGTAGTAAATCAGGTTCATGTAGTCCCTGTGTAATGAAAGAGGTGGTTCTCCACTCTCAGCATACAGGGACTCCACAGGTGAAGACCTGAAAGCCCCTATACAGATTCTCTGAGCTTCATTATGAACCGAGTCCAACATCCGGAAAACAGTGGGAGTTGCAGATGAATAAGCCTCACATCCATAGTCAAGTTTACTACGAATAAGTGCTCGGTAAAGCCGCAGAAGCGTTGTGCGGTCTGCACCCCAAGATAGGTGTAAAAGAACCCGCAAAATACTAAGCGCTTTTGTAGCTTTCACCTTCAACTGTTTAATGTGAGGCACCCATGTAAGCCTTGAGTCAAAAATTAGACCCAAGTACTTTACCTCTTGGACAAAATGCAATGGGTTTGCTCCTAAATAGAGGGAAGGATGGAACTTTTCCCGTTTGTGGAAATGCATAGCCATGGCCTTGCTTGGAGAAAATTTGAACCCATAGTATGTTGCCCATTGCACAACCAGATTTATTGCAGTCTGCATGTGCCCTTGCACATCCTGTAAGCTTCCTCCTGAGCAGTAAAGTGTAAAGTCATCCACATACAGACTACATGAGACAGCACTTGGAACGACCTTTACGATGTCATTTATAGCAATGGCAAACAGGGTCACACTTATAACACTCCCTTGTGGGACCCCTTCTAGCTGGTCTTCCAGGTTAGAGAAGCTGTTTCCCACCCTCACTCTAAACTTCCTGTCAGCAAGGAAGCTTTGTATGAAGGTAGGCAATGCTCCTCTTAAACCAATGTCATACAGCTTCATGAGTATGCCATGCTTCCAAGTAGTATAATAAGCCTTTTCAAGGTCAAAGAAGACTGCTAACATATGACGGCGCTGTGTGAAGGAATTCTGTATTGCAGTTTCCATCCTTACAAGTGCATCTGTGGTCGATCTCAGTTTTCTAAACCCATATTGAAATGGGGTCAGTACGTTTTCCTTTTCTAGCAGCCATGTCAACCTGAAGTTTACCATTTTCTCCATCAACTTGCAGATGCAGCTGGTGAGAGAAACTGGTCTGTAATTCCCTGGTATAGAAGCATCCTTGCCAGGTTTAGGGACAAGAATGATTATAGCTTCTTTCCATGTGGATGGCACTGTGCCCTCCCTATAGATCCTATTGAATAGATCCAACAGGAACGTTTGGGAACTCTCCGGTAAGTGAGATATCATTTGGTATGGAATATCGTCATTTCCTGGGGCAGTCTTACGGCACAGATGCAAAGCAGAGTCCACCTCCTTGTGCAAAAATGGCAAGTTGTACTGAAGAACGACACTGTGTGTCGTTCCTGTTCAGCCCGAAGAGTGGAGAATCGGGCAGTGTAAGATGCTCCAGAGGAGATCTCTGCCATGGATTTTGCCAGCTCATTTGCAACATCTGTTTTGTCTGTTAGGATTATACCATCTATTTTCAGAGCAGGTGGTGATATGAATGTGCTCTTTCCAGCGATCTTACGCACCTTGTCCCATACCCATGCTAAGGGGGTCCCAGAGTTAATTAAGGAGACATACTATCTCCACGATGTCCGCCTAGCCTCCTTTACCACTCGCCTGGCCTTGGCTCGGGTCTTTTTGTACTGGATCAAGGTTACATCGTTTGGGCGTCGTTTCAACTGCCTTAATGCAGATTTTCTTGCTCTGACAGCTTGTTGGCATTCATCAAACCACCATGGTACCGGAGTTCGCCGGTACTGCCCGCTACTTCTGGGTATTGATGCTTCTGCTGCAAGGTGAATTCGTGATGTGAAGTGATTAACAGCATCTTGAACACACTGGAAATCATTCACAGATCCTTGCAATACTGCAGTTGATCTAAATAGATTCCAGTCTGCATGTTCAAGTCGCCATCTTTGCACTCCATTGGCTGGAATACCATTCACCTCCTCCAAAAGTATTGGATAGTGGTCACTTCCATGTAAGTCTTCCATGACCTGCCAAGTGAAATTCAACTGTGAATCAGGTGAACCAATTGACAGGTCAATATTGGAGAATGTCCCAGTTTGAATTTGGAAATGTGTGGCTGCGTCACTCTTCAGTAAAACTGCATCTACTCTTGAGAACAAGGACTCCAAGGCCCTTCCTCGAGGGTTGCACAAAGTGTCTCCCCAGAGGTGATGCAGACCATTGAAGTCTCCCAAGAGTGGAAATGGATGAGGCAACTGCACAAGTAGATCTTCCAAATCATCTATGTTGAGATTATGTGGAGGGAGGTAGATGAATGCAACAGTGTAAGGTCGTGTCAAGCCTATTCTCACAGCCTTCACCTGCAGTTTCGTCTGCAGGTGGATGGCCTGGAAGGGAATATCCTGACGTACCATCACTGCTACTCCTCCATGAGGTCCATTATCAAAGGTCCTGTAATGGGCTTGAACTTGGAATCCTCTCAGGGAAATTTCACGATTTTCCCTGATCATAATCTCTTGTAGGCATACACAAACTGGATTACATGAAGCTATCAGATGTTGCAGTTCTTCCCATTTTGCATGAATTCCCTGACAATTCCATTAGATTAGGGTATCCAGTTCTTCAGGTTGACAAACTACTTCATAAGGTGTTTGGCAGCACCTGTGGTTAAGGCACGCCCCACACCTTTAGGCTGTCCTTTTCCAGCATCTTGGGAGTACCTTTTGATGGGTTGTTTAACTGTGGAACTAGTTTCCACAGGCTTCCTTTGGACAGGCTCAGAATTTCTTTGCTTGGGCAAAGGACGGACCTGAGCCTTCGATTCAGGAGCATTCTGTCTAGCAGCGGAGGCCCCTGTGGACGTGGTAGCCTCAAAATCCCTTCCTGGTGGCTCCAAAGACCCGACTCTATGAAGAGTCTTTTGAACAGGCTCAGGATTCCTCTGCCTGTGCAAATGGCGTACCTGAGCCTTTACTTCAGGGGGATTCTGCCTAGAAGCAGAGGCCCCCATGGAAGTTGTGGCAGCTGAAGCTGTCACCGTTGAGGCCTCTGGAGCCTTAACTGATGGCTCCAAAGACCTTACTTTGGGAGGAGTCTCCTCAATAGACCCTTCACTCCTACTCCGTTTCTGGTGCAACTCACCAGAGGCACTTTCCGCATTTGCGGATTGAGGTTTAAAGGTAGTGGCAGTGTGTGTGGTGATAGAAGTATTGGAGGGTAAGGGATGGCGGGAAGGAGGATGGGCTAGAACTGAGGCAAAGGACTTACCCGGCTGTGCATACAGCACACGAGCACGTCGCTTTGCTTCTGCAAAACTAACTTTCTCCTTGCTCCTTATTACCAATACTTCTTTTTCAAACTTGTACCTTTTACATTGCTTAGAAGAAGCTTCATGATCTTCTTTGCAGTGGTAACAGCATATTGGACCTGGACAGTTATCATCTCCTTGATGACCTGTTGTACCACATTTCACACATACCCTTGGTTGTCCATTTTCCTTAAATCGGCAAGTGTTGGCTCCATGACCATAACCCTGGCAGTGGAAGCACCGCATAGGGTGGGGAACATATGGCTTTACCTTGAGGTGGTACCATGCCAATTTAACAGATTCAGGTAGGACTAACGATTCAAAAGTTAGAAGAAGAGCTGGTGTCGACTGTTCCAAACCATCAACTTTCTTCTTAAAACGTTTTACTGCCACTACATTAAAATTCTTTAGTTCTTCTAACAGTTTCTCCTCAGAATACCTCATCAGGTCTCGGGAAAAGACAATTCCCCTACACTGATTGAGGGTTTTGTGAGGAGAACATGAGACTTGAGCCCCAGGAATGTCGCATATTGCACGCAGACGGTCACTCTTGTCTGGTGACGAAACCTCAACCATAAGGCTACCATCTCGCTGTGGGGTGATGCGAGGATCACGTTGACATACCTCAACTATCTTCCGATGTATTTCAAAAATATCAAGATCCATGATAGATATACCATCAATGGTCTTCACTACTAGATATTTACTATATGATACACTTTCATATTTACCAGGTAAGATTTCCTTAATGGATTGAGGAGGACTTTTCTCCTTCTTACCTGGTTTGGAAGCTCGGGAACCATTACGATTCTCATTCTTGCCCTTTGGAATCTGGTAAGGTTCCAAAGTGACAATATGTGATGTTCCAGAGGGATTGGCCGGGGGATTGCGAAGGTCGTCAGGGAGAGAGCAAGTTCTTTGTAAATTTGCAGAAATCATACAAATTATAAATCTTCATTTCCTCACCCCCCCCACCCACCATGGAGTCCAACGAGGGGAAGCTATAGTCGGGACTCAAATTTTCCCAACAGCCACAGGGGTAGTGAGGAAATATACGCAATCACTATTACAGTGCTGATGGCAATCGCGGGACCTGTGCGCTATCGACTGGACATTGCCTGCTTGACCCTAGCCATATTTGACCAGCCGATTGACTTGACCGGGCCTTGATCAAGCCACCCGTCTAACCAGAATAGAGGACCAAAGAGGTGTGTTGCTAGCTGCAGGGCGCAGCG
>NC_061856.1:21729538-21739538 GCF_019202785.1 Penaeus chinensis
ATATATATGCACATATATATACATATATATACATATATATGCACATATATATACATATATATGCACATATATATACATATATATTAACATAGCACAAATATTATTGCATAATTATTCATAATTAAGTTTTGTTAAAGATATTAGTATCCTTTAGAAAACTAATGAGACCTATGTCGCAATCCTCCCCCAATACATTTTTCAGTGTATATGGGGAGCATAAGTACATACGTCTTTGGTCAGAGAATGCTGCACATCTTTCCACTACATGTGTGACCGTTAATGGCTCTTGACATCCCTCCCAACTTGCTTCACTTTTAACCATCATCAGCTTATGTGTCACTCTTGTGTGTCCGATTCTCAGCCTTATTAACACAACTTCTTGTCACCTGGGATGGATCCTGATCACCTTACTGTCAAGGTTAACTCTAATCTCTTGCATTTTGTTTTTAGAGGTATACCTCCATTGCTCTCTCCATTTATCACGAAGACAATCTCTAATGCTGGGATTCAAGTCGGTGTGTGGGAGAGATACTGATCATTACAGGGCTGAGTGGCAGCTGCCTTGGCCCTCCGACCAGCTCGCTCATTCCCAGAGATACCATGTTCTGGTACCCTATATAGAATTATGTTCTTATGTACTGACATCAGTGGAAGCCAATCTTAGAGTCGCAATGAATAACAAAAGAATGGTCCATAAGTTCTCTCGTTATCTTGACTGCTGCAAGGATGGCAGTGAAGATTGAGGCTGCCGGAGAAAGACTGCCAACTACAGTCTTCCTCCTGCTCACTGCTGCAAAGTCCACACCATTTAATGACAGCTTCTCCTGAGTTGTGCAGTACGAAGTAATCCACATACAGACTACACGAAAGAGCACTTCGAACGGCCTTTGCAATGTTATTAATAGCAATGGCAAACAGGGTCACACTTATGACATTCCCTTGTGGGACCCTTCCAGCTAATCTTCCAGATTAGAGAAGCTGTTTCCCACCAGCACTCCAAACTTCCTGTCAACAAGGATGTTTTACATGAAGAGGTAATACTCCTCTTAAACCAGACTACACGAAAGAGCACTTCGAACGGCCTTTGCAATGTTATTAATAGCAATGGCAAACAGGGTCACACTTATGACATTCCCTTGTGGGACCCTTCCAGCTAATCTTCCAGATTAGAGAAGCTGTTTCCCACCAGCACTTCAAACTTCCTGTCAACAAGGATGTTTTACATGAAGAGGTAATACTCCTCTTAAACCAAAATCATGCAGCTTCATGAGTATGCCATGCTTCCAAGTAGTAACATATGCCTTTCCGAGGTCAAAGAAGACATGTGACGTCTCTCAATTTGCTAAACCTTTATTGATATGGGGTCAATATATTTTCCTTTTCTAGCAACCATGTTAACCTGAAGTTTACCATTTTCTCCATAAGCTTGCAGATGCAGCTAGTGAGAGAAATTGGTCTGTAATTCCCTGGTATGGAAGCATTCTTGCCAGGTTTAGGGATAGGAATGAATATAACCTCTTTAGATGTGGATGGCACTGTGTCCTCCTAAATATCTTGTATAATATATCCAAAAAAAACTTTAGGGAGCTTTTCAATAAGTGAGATATCATTTACGATGGATATTGTCACTTCCTGAGACAGTCTGCAAAGTAGAATCCTTGCACAAAAATGGCAAGTTGTATGGCAGTTCTGCTGCAGTTCTACTGAAGAATATTTGATGTCATTCCTTTTCAACCCGAAAAGTGGAGAATTGGGTGGTGTAAGGTGCTCCAGAAGAGATCTCTGCCATGGATTTAGCTAGCTCATTTGCAACATCCTTTTTGTTTGTGAGGATTATGCCATCTATCTTCAGAGCAGGTGGTGATATGGATGTGCTCTTTCCAGCAATCTTGTCCCATACCCGTACTAAGGGGTCCCAGAGTTAATCGAGGAGACATACTGTCTCTACGACATCTGTCTAGCCTCCTTTTGCGCTGGGCCTTGGATCTAGTTTTTTTTTTTTTTATGGATCAAGGTTACATCGCTGGGGTGTCATGTGTGAGGTGAAGTGAACAACAGCATCTTCAACACACTGATCTCTACATTACTACAACTGATCTAAAAAGATTCCAGTCTGCATGTTCAAGTTGCCATATCTTCACCTCCAAAAGTATTAGAAAGTGGTTTCTTCCATGACCTGCCAAGTAAAATCCAGCTGTGAACCAGGTGAACCAACTGACAGATAAATGTAGGAGAATGTCCCAGTTTGAATGTGGAAGTATGCGGGTGTGTCTTTTTTTTTTTTTTTTTTTTTTTTTTTTTTTTTTTTTTTTTTTTTTTTTTTTTTTTTTTTTTTTTTTTTTTTTTTTTTTTTTTTTTTTTTTTTTTTTTTTTTTTTTTTTTTTTTTTTTTTTTTTTTTTTTTTTTTTTTTTTTTTTTTTTTTTTTTTTTTTTTTTTTTTTTTTTTTTTTTTTTTTTTTTTTTTTTTTTTTTTTTTTTTTTTTTTTTTTTTTTTTTTTTTTTTTTTTTTTTTTTTTTTTTTTTTTTTTTTTTTTTTTTTTTTTTTTTTTTTTTTTTTTTTTTTTTTTTTTTTTTTTTTTTTTTTTTTTTTTTTTTTTTTTTTTTTTTTTTTTTTTTTTTTTTTTTTTTTTTTTTTTTTTTTTTTTTTTTTTTTTTTTTTTTTTTTTTTTTTTTTTTTTTTTTTTTTTTTTTTTTTTTTTTTTTTTTTTTTTTTTTTTTTTTTTTTTTTTTTTTTTTTTTTTTTTTTTTTTTTTTTTTTTTTTTTTTTTTTTTTTTTTTTTTTTTTTTTTTTTTTTTTTTTTTTTTTTTTTTTTTTTTTTTTTTTTTTTTTTTTTTTTTTTTTTTTTTTTTTTTTTTTTTTTTTTTTTTTTTTTTTTTTTTTTTTTTTTTTTTTTTTTTTTTTTTTTTTTTTTTTTTTTTTTTTTTTTTTTTTTTTTTTTTTTTTTTTTTTTTTTTTTTTTTTTTTTTTTTTTTTTTTTTTTTTTTTTTTTTTTTTTTTTTTTTTTTTTTTTTTTTTTTTTTTTTTTTTTTTTTTTTTTTTTTTTTTTTTTTTTTTTTTTTTTTTTTTTTTTTTTTTTTTTTTTTTTTTTTTTTTTTTTTTTTTTTTTTTTTTTTTTTTTTTTTTTTTTTTTTTTTTTTTTTTTTTTTTTTTTTTTTTTTTTTTTTTTTTTTTTTTTTTTTTTTTTTTTTTTTTTTTTTTTTTTTTTTTTTTTTTTTTTTTTTTTTTTTTTTTTTTTTTTTTTTTTTTTTTTTTTTTTTTTTTTTTTTTTTTTTTTTTTTTTTTTTTTTTTTTTTTTTTTTTTTTTTTTTTTTTTTTTTTTTTTTTTTTTTTTTTTTTTTTTTTTTTTTTTTTTTTTTTTTTTTTTTTTTTTTTTTTTTTTTTTTTTTTTTTTTTTTTTTTTTTTTTTTTTTTTTTTTTTTTTTTTTTTTTTTTTTTTTTTTTTTTTTTTTTTTTTTTTTTTTTTTTTTTTTTTTTTTTTTTTTTTTTTTTTTTTTTTTTTTTTTTTTTTTTTTTTTTTTTTTTTTTTTTTTTTTTTTTTTTTTTTTTTTTTTTTTTTTTTTTTTTTTTTTTTTTTTTTTTTTTTTTTTTTTTTTTTTTTTTTTTTTTTTTTTTTTTTTTTTTTTTTTTTTTTTTTTTTTTTTTTTTTTTTTTTTTTTTTTTTTTTTTTTTTTTTTTTTTTTTTTTTTTTTTTTTTTTTTTTTTTTTTTTTTTTTTTTTTTTTTTTTTTTTTTTTTTTTTTTTTTTTTTTTTTTTTTTTTTTTTTTTTTTTTTTTTTTTTTTTTTTTTTTTTTTTTTTTTTTTTTTTTTTTTTTTTTTTTTTTTTTTTTTTTTTTTTTTTTTTTTTTTTTTTTTTTTTTTTTTTTTTTTTTTTTTTTTTTTTTTTTTTTTTTTTTTTTTTTTTTTTTTTTTTTTTTTTTTTTTTTTTTTTTTTTTTTTTTTTTTTTTTTTTTTTTTTTTTTTTTTTTTTTTTTTTTTTTTTTTTTTTTTTTTTTTTTTTTTTTTTTTTTTTTTTTTTTTTTTTTTTTTTTTTTTTTTTTTTTTTTTTTTTTTTTTTTTTTTTTTTTTTTTTTTTTTTTTTTTTTTTTTTTTTTTTTTTTTTTTTTTTTTTTTTTTTTTTTTTTTTTTTTTTTTTTTTTTTTTTTTTTTTTTTTTTTTTTTTTTTTTTTTTTTTTTTTTTTTTTTTTTTTTTTTTTTTTTTTTTTTTTTTTTTTTTTTTTTTTTTTTTTTTTTTTTTTTTTTTTTTTTTTTTTTTTTTTTTTTTTTTTTTTTTTTTTTTTTTTTTTTTTTTTTTTTTTTTTTTTTTTTTTTTTTTTTTTTTTTTTTTTTTTTTTTTTTTTTTTTTTTTTTTTTTTTTTTTTTTTTTTTTTTTTTTTTTTTTTTTTTTTTTTTTTTTTTTTTTTTTTTTTTTTTTTTTTTTTTTTTTTTTTTTTTTTTTTTTTTTTTTTTTTTTTTTTTTTTTTTTTTTTTTTTTTTTTTTTTTTTTTTTTTTTTTTTTTTTTTTTTTTTTTTTTTTTTTTTTTTTTTTTTTTTTTTTTTTTTTTTTTTTTTTTTTTTTTTTTTTTTTTTTTTTTTTTTTTTTTTTTTTTTTTTTTTTTTTTTTTTTTTTTTTTTTTTTTTTTTTTTTTTTTTTTTTTTTTTTTTTTTTTTTTTTTTTTTTTTTTTTTTTTTTTTTTTTTTTTTTTTTTTTTTTTTTTTTTTTTTTTTTTTTTTTTTTTTTTTTTTTTTTTTTTTTTTTTTTTTTTTTTTTTTTTTTTTTTTTTTTTTTTTTTTTTTTTTTTTTTTTTTTTTTTTTTTTTTTTTTTTTTTTTTTTTTTTTTTTTTTTTTTTTTTTTTTTTTTTTTTTTTTTTTTTTTTTTTTTTTTTTTTTTTTTTTTTTTTTTTTTTTTTTTTTTTTTTTTTTTTTTTTTTTTTTTTTTTTTTTTTTTTTTTTTTTTTTTTTTTTTTTTTTTTTTTTTTTTTTTTTTTTTTTTTTTTTTTTTTTTTTTTTTTTTTTTTTTTTTTTTTTTTTTTTTTTTTTTTTTTTTTTTTTTTTTTTTTTTTTTTTTTTTTTTTTTTTTTTTTTTTTTTTTTTTTTTTTTTTTTTTTTTTTTTTTTTTTTTTTTTTTTTTTTTTTTTTTTTTTTTTTTTTTTTTTTTTTTTTTTTTTTTTTTTTTTTTTTTTTTTTTTTTTTTTTTTTTTTTTTTTTTTTTTTTTTTTTTTTTTTTTTTTTTTTTTTTTTTTTTTTTTTTTTTTTTTTTTTTTTTTTTTTTTTTTTTTTTTTTTTTTTTTTTTTTTTTTTTTTTTTTTTTTTTTTTTTTTTTTTTTTTTTTTTTTTTTTTTTTTTTTTTTTTTTTTTTTTTTTTTTTTTTTTTTTTTTTTTTTTTTTTTTTTTTTTTTTTTTTTTTTTTTTTTTTTTTTTTTTTTTTTTTTTTTTTTTTTTTTTTTTTTTTTTTTTTTTTTTTTTTTTTTTTTTTTTTTTTTTTTTTTTTTTTTTTTTTTTTTTTTTTTTTTTTTTTTTTTTTTTTTTTTTTTTTTTTTTTTTTTTTTTTTTTTTTTTTTTTTTTTTTTTTTTTTTTTTTTTTTTTTTTTTTTTTTTTTTTTTTTTTTTTTTTTTTTTTTTTTTTTTTTTTTTTTTTTTTTTTTTTTTTTTTTTTTTTTTTTTTTTTTTTTTTTTTTTTTTTTTTTTTTTTTTTTTTTTTTTTTTTTTTTTTTTTTTTTTTTTTTTTTTTTTTTTTTTTTTTTTTTTTTTTTTTTTTTTTTTTTTTTTTTTTTTTTTTTTTTTTTTTTTTTTTTTTTTTTTTTTTTTTTTTTTTTTTTTTTTTTTTTTTTTTTTTTTTTTTTTTTTTTTTTTTTTTTTTTTTTTTTTTTTTTTTTTTTTTTTTTTTTTTTTTTTTTTTTTTTTTTTTTTTTTTTTTTTTTTTTTTTTTTTTTTTTTTTTTTTTTTTTTTTTTTTTTTTTTTTTTTTTTTTTTTTTTTTTTTTTTTTTTTTTTTTTTTTTTTTTTTTTTTTTTTTTTTTTTTTTTTTTTTTTTTTTTTTTTTTTTTTTTTTTTTTTTTTTTTTTTTTTTTTTTTTTTTTTTTTTTTTTTTTTTTTTTTTTTTTTTTTTTTTTTTTTTTTTTTTTTTTTTTTTTTTTTTTTTTTTTTTTTTTTTTTTTTTTTTTTTTTTTTTTTTTTTTTTTTTTTTTTTTTTTTTTTTTTTTTTTTTTTTTTTTTTTTTTTTTTTTTTTTTTTTTTTTTTTTTTTTTTTTTTTTTTTTTTTTTTTTTTTTTTTTTTTTTTTTTTTTTTTTTTTTTTTTTTTTTTTTTTTTTTTTTTTTTTTTTTTTTTTTTTTTTTTTTTTTTTTTTTTTTTTTTTTTTTTTTTTTTTTTTTTTTTTTTTTTTTTTTTTTTTTTTTTTTTTTTTTTTTTTTTTTTTTTTTTTTTTTTTTTTTTTTTTTTTTTTTTTTTTTTTTTTTTTTTTTTTTTTTTTTTTTTTTTTTTTTTTTTTTTTTTTTTTTTTTTTTTTTTTTTTTTTTTTTTTTTTTTTTTTTTTTTTTTTTTTTTTTTTTTTTTTTTTTTTTTTTTTTTTTTTTTTTTTTTTTTTTTTTTTTTTTTTTTTTTTTTTTTTTTTTTTTTTTTTTTTTTTTTTTTTTTTTTTTTTTTTTTTTTTTTTTTTTTTTTTTTTTTTTTTTTTTTTTTTTTTTTTTTTTTTTTTTTTTTTTTTTTTTTTTTTTTTTTTTTTTTTTTTTTTTTTTTTTTTTTTTTTTTTTTTTTTTTTTTTTTTTTTTTTTTTTTTTTTTTTTTTTTTTTTTTTTTTTTTTTTTTTTTTTTTTTTTTTTTTTTTTTTTTTTTTTTTTTTTTTTTTTTTTTTTTTTTTTTTTTTTTTTTTTTTTTTTTTTTTTTTTTTTTTTTTTTTTTTTTTTTTTTTTTTTTTTTTTTTTTTTTTTTTTTTTTTTTTTTTTTTTTTTTTTTTTTTTTTTTTTTTTTTTTTTTTTTTTTTTTTTTTTTTTTTTTTTTTTTTTTTTTTTTTTTTTTTTTTTTTTTTTTTTTTTTTTTTTTTTTTTTTTTTTTTTTTTTTTTTTTTTTTTTTTTTTTTTTTTTTTTTTTTTTTTTTTTTTTTTTTTTTTTTTTTTTTTTTTTTTTTTTTTTTTTTTTTTTTTTTTTTTTTTTTTTTTTTTTTTTTTTTTTTTTTTTTTTTTTTTTTTTTTTTTTTTTTTTTTTTTTTTTTTTTTTTTTTTTTTTTTTTTTTTTTTTTTTTTTTTTTTTTTTTTTTTTTTTTTTTTTTTTTTTTTTTTTTTTTTTTTTTTTTTTTTTTTTTTTTTTTTTTTTTTTTTTTTTTTTTTTTTTTTTTTTTTTTTTTTTTTTTTTTTTTTTTTTTTTTTTTTTTTTTTTTTTTTTTTTTTTTTTTTTTTTTTTTTTTTTTTTTTTTTTTTTTTTTTTTTTTTTTTTTTTTTTTTTTTTTTTTTTTTTTTTTTTTTTTTTTTTTTTTTTTTTTTTTTTTTTTTTTTTTTTTTTTTTTTTTTTTTTTTTTTTTTTTTTTTTTTTTTTTTTTTTTTTTTTTTTTTTTTTTTTTTTTTTTTTTTTTTTTTTTTTTTTTTTTTTTTTTTTTTTTTTTTTTTTTTTTTTTTTTTTTTTTTTTTTTTTTTTTTTTTTTTTTTTTTTTTTTTTTTTTTTTTTTTTTTTTTTTTTTTTTTTTTTTTTTTTTTTTTTTTTTTTTTTTTTTTTTTTTTTTTTTTTTTTTTTTTTTTTTTTTTTTTTTTTTTTTTTTTTTTTTTTTTTTTTTTTTTTTTTTTTTTTTTTTTTTTTTTTTTTTTTTTTTTTTTTTTTTTTTTTTTTTTTTTTTTTTTTTTTTTTTTTTTTTTTTTTTTTTTTTTTTTTTTTTTTTTTTTTTTTTTTTTTTTTTTTTTTTTTTTTTTTTTTTTTTTTTTTTTTTTTTTTTTTTTTTTTTTTTTTTTTTTTTTTTTTTTTTTTTTTTTTTTTTTTTTTTTTTTTTTTTTTTTTTTTTTTTTTTTTTTTTTTTTTTTTTTTTTTTTTTTTTTTTTTTTTTTTTTTTTTTTTTTTTTTTTTTTTTTTTTTTTTTTTTTTTTTTTTTTTTTTTTTTTTTTTTTTTTTTTTTTTTTTTTTTTTTTTTTTTTTTTTTTTTTTTTTTTTTTTTTTTTTTTTTTTTTTTTTTTTTTTTTTTTTTTTTTTTTTTTTTTTTTTTTTTTTTTTTTTTTTTTTTTTTTTTTTTTTTTTTTTTTTTTTTTTTTTTTTTTTTTTTTTTTTTTTTTTTTTTTTTTTTTTTTTTTTTTTTTTTTTTTTTTTTTTTTTTTTTTTTTTTTTTTTTTTTTTTTTTTTTTTTTTTTTTTTTTTTTTTTTTTTTTTTTTTTTTTTTTTTTTTTTTTTTTTTTTTTTTTTTTTTTTTTTTTTTTTTTTTTTTTTTTTTTTTTTTTTTTTTTTTTTTTTTTTTTTTTTTTTTTTTTTTTTTTTTTTTTTTTTTTTTTTTTTTTTTTTTTTTTTTTTTTTTTTTTTTTTTTTTTTTTTTTTTTTTTTTTTTTTTTTTTTTTTTTTTTTTTTTTTTTTTTTTTTTTTTTTTTTTTTTTTTTTTTTTTTTTTTTTTTTTTTTTTTTTTTTTTTTTTTTTTTTTTTTTTTTTTTTTTTTTTTTTTTTTTTTTTTTTTTTTTTTTTTTTTTTTTTTTTTTTTTTTTTTTTTTTTTTTTTTTTTTTTTTTTTTTTTTTTTTTTTTTTTTTTTTTTTTTTTTTTTTTTTTTTTTTTTTTTTTTTTTTTTTTTTTTTTTTTTTTTTTTTTTTTTTTTTTTTTTTTTTTTTTTTTTTTTTTTTTTTTTTTTTTTTTTTTTTTTTTTTTTTTTTTTTTTTTTTTTTTTTTTTTTTTTTTTTTTTTTTTTTTTTTTTTTTTTTTTTTTTTTTTTTTTTTTTTTTTTTTTTTTTTTTTTTTTTTTTTTTTTTTTTTTTTTTTTTTTTTTTTTTTTTTTTTTTTTTTTTTTTTTTTTTTTTTTTTTTTTTTTTTTTTTTTTTTTTTTTTTTTTTTTTTTTTTTTTTTTTTTTTTTTTTTTTTTTTTTTTTTTTTTTTTTTTTTTTTTTTTTTTTTTTTTTTTTTTTTTTTTTTTTTTTTTTTTTTTTTTTTTTTTTTTTTTTTTTTTTTTTTTTTTTTTTTTTTTTTTTTTTTTTTTTTTTTTTTTTTTTTTTTTTTTTTTTTTTTTTTTTTTTTTTTTTTTTTTTTTTTTTTTTTTTTTTTTTTTTTTTTTTTTTTTTTTTTTTTTTTTTTTTTTTTTTTTTTTTTTTTTTTTTTTTTTTTTTTTTTTTTTTTTTTTTTTTTTTTTTTTTTTTTTTTTTTTTTTTTTTTTTTTTTTTTTTTTTTTTTTTTTTTTTTTTTTTTTTTTTTTTTTTTTTTTTTTTTTTTTTTTTTTTTTTTTTTTTTTTTTTTTTTTTTTTTTTTTTTTTTTTTTTTTTTTTTTTTTTTTTTTTTTTTTTTTTTTTTTTTTTTTTTTTTTTTTTTTTTTTTTTTTTTTTTTTTTTTTTTTTTTTTTTTTTTTTTTTTTTTTTTTTTTTTTTTTTTTTTTTTTTTTTTTTTTTTTTTTTTTTTTTTTTTTTTTTTTTTTTTTTTTTTTTTTTTTTTTTTTTTTTTTTTTTTTTTTTTTTTTTTTTTTTTTTTTTTTTTTTTTTTTTTTTTTTTTTTTTTTTTTTTTTTTTTTTTTTTTTTTTTTTTTTTTTTTTTTTTTTTTTTTTTTTTTTTTTTTTTTTTTTTTTTTTTTTTTTTTTTTTTTTTTTTTTTTTTTTTTTTTTTTTTTTTTTTTTTTTTTTTTTTTTTTTTTTTTTTTTTTTTTTTTTTTTTTTTTTTTTTTTTTTTTTTTTTTTTTTTTTTTTTTTTTTTTTTTTTTTTTTTTTTTTTTTTTTTTTTTTTTTTTTTTTTTTTTTTTTTTTTTTTTTTTTTTTTTTTTTTTTTTTTTTTTTTTTTTTTTTTTTTTTTTTTTTTTTTTTTTTTTTTTTTTTTTTTTTTTTTTTTTTTTTTTTTTTTTTTTTTTTTTTTTTTTTTTTTTTTTTT
>NC_061856.1:21769538-21772038 GCF_019202785.1 Penaeus chinensis
ATGTGGGCGAAGTGCCATGAGTTTGGAAAAGTGTGGCTTTTCCAAATTTCATTGTACACTTCTAGCAACGTAATCATGTCATCATGATTAAGATGCTTTATCATCTCATATCGAATCTCATCGGGGCCTGGGGATGTTCCTCTACATGCCTCTAGGGCTCGGACAAGCTCATCCATTGTAAGATCTTTATTATAATCAAATTCACCTCCTGTGGCAAAGTGAATTGGTTGCAGCTCAGCCGCTTCCTTGATGGGCAGGAATGCGTGACGATAGTTTGCTGAGCTGCTTGTATGAGATAACAGCCTGGCGAGTGCATTAGCAATGTCTCTAGGTGAATCGATATTATTTCCCTCTTCAATGATGTTATTTATTTTGAAAGATGTTTTTTTCTTATTGATTTTATTGATAGTGGACCAAACCTCTGATATTTTGGTATTTCTGTTTATTGTCGAGACAAAGCTCCACCACGAGTCTCTTTTTGCTTGTCTTATTGTTCTACGAGCCCTAGCTCTTGCTTGTTTGTAATTGTAAAAGTTCTCATTTGTGATGTTATTTTTGAAAAGCCTGTAGGCCTTATTGCGTCGGCACAGCGCCCTGCGGCAATCTGGTGTCCACTATGGAACTCTATGCTTAACGCTATCTGTCGAAGTTTTAGGAATGGATAGCAAAGGTGCTTCTAAAATCGAATTTTAAATATTGTTTACTTTATCATCAATGGTTTCTCCAACAAGTTCGAGCTTGACGCTCCTTGTGAAGGCGACCCAGTCTGCTCTTTTTACGTTAAATTTAGGCGCTGAAGGCGTTCTCACTGTGTCGCATCAATATTCAATCAAAATAGGAAGATGATCGCTTCCCAACGAGTCGTCAATGGTGTGCCACAGGCACTTGGCTGCTATTGATGAAGAGATCAGTGATATATCTATAAAGCTCAAATTGCCGGTATTATCGTCCACCCGCGTGGGACTACCATCGTTCAGAAGGACTAAATCAGACTCGTTAATCAACTTAACTACTTGCTCACCTCTACCATTCACCCGCAGGTAAGCCCATAACATATGATGAGCTTTAAAATCACCTAAAATTACTTTATTTTGTGGCAGACGTTCCTGAAAAGCAAAGAGCTCATCATAGATTATCTCTTTATCAGGTGGACAACAAACTAAACATATAGCCAGATACGTGCCATTGATTTTTACTTTGCATGCAACAAACTCAATAGTCACTTCTGTAAAAGGGAGGTTTTGGTGGATGTACATGGCGACTCCGCCTCCACCCCTACCCTCACGATCCTTCCGATATAAATGGTAGTTCCTGAGCGATACGACCTCGTCAGAGACGAGGTCTGTTAAATGAGTTTCTTGGAGAACTATAATATCGGGAGCATAGGATGAGGCTAATAATTTAAGGTCATTTATTTTAAGTCTAAGACTTCGCTAGTTCCATTGTATAATGGTCGACGCGATGATTACGTTTTATGGGGTTTGGAAGTGCCTTGTCCACCAGTTTTAATTTTCTTTTTATGGGAGGGAGACGCCTCCTCTCCCTTGCTTCATGGGGACCTCTCACGGGATGGTTTGGAGACAGAAGCCTCCATGTCCTGCACCTCCTGGCGAGGGAGACGACTGACAGATTGCGACCTGCTTCTCTCTCGAGAAACCGATCGCGAGCCAGACGAAGTCCTCACAGGAGTAGCCTGGACGGGGAGGTGCGCTCCGGACTGTGATTCGGTATCATCCTCCTTATGATTTTTATGCTGGGTTGATGCAGCCATTTGATCGACCAATTTTGTCAGTTGATAAACTTTAATATTTAAATCCTTAACTGTTTGTTTCAATTCAGCAATTTCTTTATCATTAGCTGCAAGCTGCTGACTGACATCACTTACACTAGGGGTGTTGTTAGTTACTGCTGCAGCATAGGAAGTATCGGGTTTGTTTGTCAAGCTTTCCACCTTCCTCTTAGCTTCAGTATAACTAACTTCATGCTTTCTCATATATGCCAATGTCTCAGTCTCCTTCTTCAGGATGCTGCACTCAGCAGATCCTGAATGATGGGGACCTCCACAGTTAATACATTTGGAAATTTGGCTAGTACATGTCCACTACGTCTTGGTCCTTCATGCTCTCAAGAATTTCACTTTCTTCCATCGTCCTCAAATCCCTGTGAAAGATTACTCCCTTACAGGTATTTGGGCCAATAGGAATTGATCATGAATTTGCGTCAGCTTAAGTAAATCCTTAATCTGGGAGTTATATTGTACTTTAACAAGGAGGCTTCCATCTCGCAATTTTTTGACAAAATCAAAATCGCCGTCCACTTGACCATCAAGGACCTTTTTGATGATAAAGGGGTTCACGTTCAAAAGCGACTGATTTTCATTCACGCATTTTACATTCGCGAACCTAGCATTCTGGTAGGGGATTTTGAATAGTGGTCATCTCGTCTTGTCATTATTGAGGGTACCCTTGTTCATAGTCGAAGAGTGGTCATGAGTCGCCCC
>NC_061856.1:21837038-21842038 GCF_019202785.1 Penaeus chinensis
TTTAGGCTGCATAAATACATGGATAACATCTTCAAGGAACACAAGGACAGTCTCCCTCCCTACACCGCGGAAGAACTGACATTTGCCGGTGTAAGTGTAGACAAAGTAGCAATTGAAGGCGAACTAGAGACCTACTTTGAGGACTTTGAATACAATCTCATTAACGCCGTTGATGACACTGAGCAAGTTGAAGATGTAGACATTTCTACTTATGTGCCTCGTCTGAATCACAAGGACTTTAAAATCAAAATTGATGTTATCAATAACAACGGCGAGGAAGTTCTAGCTACCGTTCGCATTTTCGCTTGGCCTCACCTTGACAACAATGGTATTGAATTCACCTTCGACGAAGGCCGTTGGAATGCTATTGAACTGGATAAATTCTGGGTCAAGTGTGAGTATTTTATTTATTCCATGTACCTTAATATTCCATTGCTATTTGTATGATCATATACTTAGTAAACTTTCACTTGCTGAGATCTAACGTCAATTAGGCAGTATATTTGATATATACCCACGCATACATTTCTTTCTTCTTCCCCTCTTCTGTATATATATATATACATATATATATATATATATATATATATATATATATATATATATATATATATATGTAGTATGCATATGATATATGTGTGTACATTATAAATATATATATATATATATATATATATATATATATATGAGTGTGTGTGTAAATATATATATATATATATATATATATATATATATATATATATATATAACATACATATATAACATATGTGTACATTATATATATATATATATATATATATATATATATATTGTATAAGTATACATATATACAAAGACAAGCATATCATTATATATATATATATATATATATATATATATATATATATATATATATTGTAAATATATATTGCATATATATATATATATATATATATATGTATATACACATATATATACCTATATTTTAAATATATATTGCATATATATGTATATACACATATATTTACATATATTGAAAATATGTATTGTATATATATATCATATATATACACATAAGTATGTTATACATGTGTATTACATATATATATATATATATATGTGTGTGTGTGTGTGTGTGTGTGTATATATATGTTTATATTTATATAAGGATTCTTTCATTCCTACAGTGCCTACTGGAAAACACGAAATCGTGCGTAAATCCTCGGAATCTGCTGTCACTGTGCCTGATGTGCCTAGTTTCGCAACTCTCTTTGAGAAGACCAAAGGAGCCTTGGGAGGTGCAGCCTCTGGACTTGAGGAATTCGAGAGTGCAACTGGCATTCCTAACCGATTCCTTCTCCCCAAGGGTAATGAACAGGGTCTGGAATTCGACCTTGTTGTAGCCGTGACTGATGGCGCAGCCGATGCAGCAGTGGATGGTCTCCACGAAAATACCGAATTTAATCACTACGGTTCCCATGGAAAATACCCTGACAATCGCCCACATGGCTACCCTCTGGATCGCAAGGTTCCCGATGAACGTGTATTCGAAGATCTTCCCAACTTCAATCACGTCCAAGTTAAGGTCTTCAATCATGGCGTGCATATCCATCACCATTAAAAAGCTCCATTTAAATGATAACAGTCCTTTGTAGATTTGATAATGAAATGTGATTCGCTAATGATCCAAGTGAAGTTTTCACCCATGTTCAGCATACTTCCTATCATTGAATTTAACCAATAATAATGCCGGATATGATTTTTGCTTTGGGATTAACAGTGAAGATATGCATCCTACAGTTTCTGTATGAAGAGCAAATAAATAATATTGCAATAAAAGCATTTCTTTCTCCCTGATATATAGTGTAATGTGTACCATATGCGTATAACATGAAAACGTGCCAGAAGAGTAAAGTCCATAGGAGGCTGCACAGGGGTTGTTTCATTTCTTTCAGGTCTATGTACTATTGATGTTGAGAACTATAATCCGAGTACACACAATTGAAGTGGATATATTTAATTGGAAGCAAGCAATATTTCTTTAACACGAAATGATCATCATATGACTACTTAATCCTGCTGAATAATAAATTCAACATAATAAATCTCGCGAGTAGAAGCATGCCATATACTGACAGCCTGGCATGTCTTTTTTTGTTTTTTGCTTATTGTTTTTTTAAGCACTTCAGATATTCGCCATATCCGAAAAAATAAAAGACGAAGATGGGGGAAGGAAACGGGGAGCAGATGGAATGCAACAAGATGGAGTAAGGGTAGGACCGGTGGCGATGGCTGGATGGCAAATGTTTGGTATCCTGTCCTTAAACTTATTACTATTATCCTCATCATCCCGCATACTCCAGTATCACACCATGTATATATATTATATAACCATCCCTAATGTAATTTCTGAGCTTCCACAGCGCTGGCAACATTGTCAGAAGGTTTTTGCGCTTGCACGTCAGGTGAGGGGAAATATATTGTAAATATTCAGACTATAAATATTTTAGGCAAAATATCGATATACATTATATATATATATATATATATATATATATATATATATATATATATATATATCAGGATTGTAAGGCAACTGCTAACAAGTTAGTTTTGGAGGATTCTGTACAGATTGGAATTGACTTACAAATTTCTTAGTCTCCTTTACATATCATATGATTGGCAAGTTTGCCAGTCTTTAAAAACTACTTACTAAAATAAATCTCAGATAGGATTCTTGGATTAACGTTCGTAGGTGAATTAAAAATCAACGATAGTGATAATCATGGTGTTTAATTCAATACAAAAACAGTGAATGTCAACTAGGGCACAGACAAAACTTGATTCTTTAGAAATAGCTGCCATGTATTGCAACCTCTAAACAATCGAGATGTTCATTGTGTAAAATCTGATACAATTTGCGGAAACATATTACATATTTTATAAAGAAATTTATTGTAAAGGGTTACCATCTCCGCATCCACTTTAATAAAAACCGTAGGCACAGAGTTTCGGCAAGTGTAAGATGACCCTTCAGGATAACTCACTAATTCCTTCCAGTACTGTTCACACTCCTAGTGACACCCCGAAACTTGTATTTGCATCTCAGGTCTTGATTAGCTTACCTCAGTCAACACAGTAATATATAGGATTTGTATTTAATGCTTTCTCACGATCATCTACCTCGATATCTTATCACCATTATGGTTTCTTTTTCACAATTGGGTCTCTCCTTTCCTCTGCTCTTTTCTTTGTTTTTTTTTATTTTTAATGTTACGATTGTTGTGAATATCACTGGTATTATCTTGCTTGTGTTGGTAGAATACTATTTTATGAACAGAAGCAGTAATTATAATGGAAGGAAAATTGGTATTAATCGTCATAATGATAAACGAAAAAGATAATAATGGTTATAGCAGTGAAAGTATAGTGATAATGAAAATAACATCAATGAGAATGACAATAATAAAGATAATAATAAAAAATAAAAGTGCTGTGAGCTCGACCTGATATTGGTATCCCTGCTAGTTGCCCCTCCCTAGACTCTGTTTGCCCCCATCCCCAAGGGCCACAATTATTAACTTTACTCATTACACCTGTATAGATTCGATTATAATTTAGACAATCTCCCTAGAATAGCAATTTTTGGGGGGGTTCACTTTGCTCAGCTACATTTAAAAATTATCAATACTATTAATATTTCGTATTACTCCCATCAGATTGGCAAGTCTAGCTAACGCCGCTATTAATTTTCGTCTCTCTGCAGGCGCAATTTGCTCCCATGCCACAGTTGCTTTGGTAACGAGGATATGACGATTGCGGGTATGATCTTGGGGGGAGTTTGCCCAAACATTCTCAACGGGATTGACATTTAGCGATTTGGATGGAGTCTGTTTCTAGAGGTATGCCTCCATTGCTCCCTTCATTTCTCGTGAAAAACTTCTGTATACTGGGTTTTAAGGCGTTGTGTGGGAGAGGAAAAACTAAGTTGAAAATAAAAGTTAAGATCTTCTTTAAGATTTCTCATTCTCCTATCATAGGATTGGCTATCCTCAAGGTGTTGCTTCTCCACTCTCAGCAAATAGGGACTTCACATGTCAAGTCTATCCTCACAGTCTTCACTTGCAGTGTCGTCTGCAGGTGGATAGCCTGGAAGAGAATATCCTGACATACCATCACTGCTATTCCTTCATGAAGTCCATTATCAAAAATCCCATAATGGGCTTGAACTTGGAATCCTCTCAGGAAAATCGGACAATTTTCCCTGGTCCTAATCACTTGGAGGCATATACAAACTGGGTTACATGAAGCTAACAGATGTTACAATTCCTCTCATTTTGCATGAAATCCCCGACAATTCCATCTTCGGGTTGATAAAGCCCTTTTTAAGGCCCAACCCACACCTTAAGGTGGTACCATGCCAACTTAACTGATTCAGGAAGGAATAACGTTTCAAAAGTAAGAAGATCTGGTATTGATTCCACTATCAACTTTCATCTTAAAACGCTTTACTGCCACTGCCTTAAAATTCTTTAGTTCCTCTAACAGTTTCTATTCAGATTACCTCATCAATTTTCAAGAAAAGACAATTCCCTTACACTGATTGTTTTGTGAGATCATAAAACTTGAGCCACAGGAATGTTACATATCGTACACAGTGATGTAAGTTTGACTATCAGGCTACTATTTCGTGGGGTGATCCGAGGATCACGTTGACACACCTCAATCTTCTTACAATGGGCTAAAAAAATATGAAGATCCATGGACACACCATCAATGGTCTTTACCACAAGATATTTATTATATGAGATACTTCCATATTAAGATTTCGTTGAGGATTGGATTGAAGACTTTTCTCCTTACCTGTTCTAGTAAGTATTCCAGTTTCAGTTTTTGCCCTGGACCTGGAATGGTTCTTGAGTGGCAACCGGTGACGTTTATGAGGAATAGGGGAAGCTATACTTAGGCCTCAAATACTCCCAACAGCCACAGGGGTAGTGAGGAAATATACACAATCACCA
>NC_061856.1:21852038-21867038 GCF_019202785.1 Penaeus chinensis
GATGACACTGAGCAAGTTGAAGATGTAGACATTTCCACTCATGTGCCTCGTCTGAATCACAAGGACTTTAAAATCAAAATTGAAGTTAGCAATAACAAGGGCCAGGAGGTTTTAGCTACCGTTCGCATTTTCGCTTGGCCTCACCTTGACAACAATGGTATTGAATTCACCTTCGACGAAGGCCGTTGGAATGCTATTGAACTGGATAAATTCTGGGTCAAGTGTGAGTATATTTTGCTTTCTTACTTTGATTATTTGTACTCGTATTATGAAATAGTTGGTGATCTTTCACTTGTTGAGACTTATAAGTCGATGAAGCAGTATGGTCTGATTGGTATACATGTGTATTTTTATATTGCTAAATTTTTCCTTGTCATTTCCACACACACACACATGTACTTTTCACTTCATTTCTGCAGTGCCTGCTGGAACACACCTTATCGAACGTAAATCTTCGGAATCTGCTGTCACTGTGCCTGATGTGCCTAGTTTCGCAACTCTCTTTGAGAAGACCAAAGCAGCCTTAGGTGGTGGAGACTCTGGACTTGAGGAATTCGAGAGTGCAACTGGCATTCCTAACCGATTCCTTCTCCCCAAGGGTAATGAACAGGGTCTAGAATTCGACCTTGTTGTAGCCGTAACTGATGGCGCAGCCGATGCAGCAGTGGATGGTCTCCACGAAAATACCGAATTCAATCACTACGGTTCCCATGGAAAATACCCTGACAATCGCCCACATGGCTACCCTCTGGATCGCAAGGTTCCCGATGAACGTGTATTCGAAGATCTTCCCAACTTCGGTCACGTGCAAGTTAAGGTCTTTAATCATGGTGAATATATCCAACATTAATAGGAAACTTTACTTTATCCATAGTAATCCTTTATACATTTGATAATGGAAAGTGATATACTATCAGACAGATAAAGTTTTCAGCTATTGTAATATGATTGGATGTTACCAACAGAATTATAGAATATGATTTTTCCTTTGCTATTACGAGTGAAGATATGGAGCTGATTAATTTACGTAGAACGAGCAAATAAAAACAAAATGTAACAATCAAGACATTTCCTTTACTAAGAAGCTACACAGTGTTTGTTTACCTTCTTTCAGGTCTATGTACTGTTGATGATGAGAACCATAATAATAGTACAGAAAGTTGAGCTAGACATAAATAACTAAAAATAGGCAATATGAATTAAGCAACATGTTTCTTTGGTGCGACAATCATTTTTTTTTTTTTTTTTTTTAATTAAATGGCAAATTCAACATAACAATTGTCATGCCTTGTACTGATAACCTGTCAAGTGTTTTTATAACTCAACTACATATGGCGCAGTATTCGCCATATCCGAAGAAATATAAGGCGAGGATAAGGGAAGGAAAGGGAGAGCGGAGATGAGGATGGAATGTAATAAGGAATTAAGGTAGAATCAAGTGGCGATGATTGGATGGTGAATGTTTGGTATACTATGGCTAAAATTATTATCATTATTATTATTATTATTATTATCATTGATTTCTGATTACGAGAGATAGGGGAATGACATGTTTGATGAACTACTTGGCGCCATGTTGACATCATGTAGGTAACTGGGTCTTTATACTGGGGTGGCTGACCCATGATCCTTTCCAGGGGAGTAGTTGTAAACAATGTTGATGTTCTTAAACTACCATTATATCTACGATAGACTCACCCAATACAGTATCACAGTTTGACTTACCGAACATATACAATACTCAACTTACCCAATATATGCTAGTGTGTGAATGATTGCACACACTTGCTCACGTGCGCGCAATATGTGTGCGGATTATATATATATATATATATATATATATATATATATATATATATATATATATATATATATCATATATAATTATAACTAAATATATATATACATATATATATGAATATATATATATATATATATATATATATATATATATATATATATATATATATATATGTATCGAACACTTTCAAAGCGACGAGCAAGCGCAAATAAAAGGAAAGTTGCAATCACTTCTTTGGTTGGATGGAAGCATGGGTTTGACTCTTGTTGAAACTATTCAGCACATAGTTTTTGAGTACTGTTTTCATTGCTATTTATGCATTATGGTTGTCCACCTTAAGGGATATATTCAGCTCCATTAAGAGTAAGCTAGTCTATCAAGTGCAGCGGAACAAAATATCATAAATGAAATATACCAAAAGCTGAAGAACCAAACTCAGATTTCATGACAATCATCATTGTTACATTTCCTAGTGAATCTGATATGATAAACAGTTTTTTTTAGGCAAAAGGTTGTTAATGCAGTTTTTTTATTTCCATTCTGGTCTGCAACGATTTATCTTGACAGTCAGTTTCAAAGAATGCAAAAGCAATAGACACTTTCAGTCAGTTCTGAATGATTCGCTACATATTTTGAAATGTTTGTCTTCCTGAGTGTCAAATATCTTATTCTGATACACACACACACAAATAAATGTAATGGTTATTAAGCTTGCTAAGCTAGATTATATTAAAAATGTAAATATATTAGATATGATTTTGGAAAAGACATTTCTAGGTGTATTTAATCATGATAATCATGGTTTTCCATTTTGACAATATGAGCTATTACCGCAATTTTAAAGGATGATGCAGCAATTTGACTATCGTAATGCAATGCAAACGAAGTGACTGTCAAAAAGGACATTAAAGAAATTTTGAGAAATATCTGTCATGCCTTACTACCTCTAAATACTTGGAATGTTCATTCTGTAAAATGCGATACATTTTTTGGAAACGCGCAGCATATTTTACAAAGGAATTTCTTCGCCAAAGATTCTCCTGTCGGCATTATATATTGAAGTATTAACATTCCATTTAATATAAACTGTAAGCATATAGTTTCGACATAAGCAAGACGAACTTTTAGGAGATCTCGCAATCTACTTACTTAATTTTCCAGTCTCCGCCAACATTCCAAACTTCTACGTGCATCTTGAGCTTACAATAATAAAAACATGATAGTGGTAACAATGACAGTAAAATTAATTATGTTAATAATAGAACTGATAATAATAATATTAATGATAACAATAACGATAATAAAAGTATTGATAATAAGAATCAAAATAATCATGATCATAAAAGTATTAATATTAAGAATCATATTAATGATGATAATAACAAACTATTAAAGTTAAAAATTTGTTAAAAAAAAAAAAAATAATAATAATAATAATGTAAATAATATTAATATTAAAGATAATAACCATAATGATAAATTATACCGATAAGTAATAACGATGATTATGATGATATTAATTTTAATAGTAATAGTAATAATAAAAAATAATAATAACATAAATAGTAATGATAATAGAATAATAACGATAATAGTAATAATAAAAATATTCATGGTAACATTAATACTGATGCTAATGTTAATGATGATAAGAATAATGATGATGATGATGATGAAGATGATGATGATGATGATAAATTTGAGTGAAGAAAATAGTAGTATTGATAATAAAACTGGTTACATAGAAAGACGTAGTAGTAACTGGTCTAAACACTGGAAATTTTACATTTATTGTTTTTCAGAATTTTCATAGAAAAAAGTATACAAAAGAAAAACCTTCCCAGAAAATCATGTGTATGTATCAATATTCATAGATATCACACACACTCACGCACACATACATATATATATATATATATATATATATATATATATATATATATATATATATATATGCACATATATATTCATTTATTTATATATACATATATATACATTTATATAAATATCTACATTTATATAGACATATATATATAAATTATATATCTACATCTATATATATATAAATATAAGTTTACATAATTATAAAAATTGTACTCATATACATCTATCTATCTATCTATCTATATATATATATGTATAAGCATTTGCATAAATATGGCAATCATATTTATTTTATTAACATGTATATATAAATAGGGCTACAGAAATCTATTAATACAACAATATCAATATCTACATATATATATACATATATATTGTCATATACATGTATAATATGTATATATACGTGTATTATAGATACAATTTCATATATATATATATATATGCATATATATAAATATGTGTTTATATATATATATATATATGTGTGTGTGTGTGTGTTTGTGTTTGTGTGTGTGTGTGTGTGTGTATATATATATAGAAGAGCACTCGAGTACATAAAAAAATATATACATATGAATGTTTGTATAAATAGGCTCGCATAGGCCTATGAATATATTGTTGATCATAAATAATTATATTAGCTATAACTGCATTTTCTTCGATTAAGCAATACCATATTTTTTTCTTATTAGGTGCGTCCGATGCACAGAAGCAACATGACGTCAACTTCCTGCTTCATAAGATCTACGGGGATATCCGTGACTCTAATCTAAAAGGCAAAGCTGATTCCTTTGACCCGGAGGCCGATTTATCCCATTATAGTGACGGAGGTGAATCTGTACACACACTTGTGAGAGACCTTAAGGATAACAGGCTTCTCCAACAGAGGCACTGGTTCTCTCTCTTCAACCCAAGACAACGTAACGAAGCACTAATGCTCTTCGATGTTCTCATTCACTGTAAGGATTGGGATACATTTGTCAACAATGCTGCCTACTTCCGCCAAATAATGTAAGATAATGTAAACTTCGAGGATGTGGATGGTGTTGCTCGCATTCGAGACTTACTTATTATTGAGAGCAGAGTTCGTGATGCTATTGCCCACAGTTATATTGTCGATAGGGCTGGTAATCACATTGACATCATGTATGAGTGTGGTATTGACGCGCTTGGAGACGTCATTGAATAGTCTTTGTACAGTCCTAATGTCCAGTACTATGGAGCCTTGCACAATACTGCCCATATTGTACTTGGCCGACAGGGTGATCCCCATAGAAAATATGATTTACCCCCTGGTGTGCTGGAACACTTTGAGACTGCTACCCTCGTGACCCTAGCTTCTTTAGGCTACATAAATATATGGATAACATCTTCAAAGAACAGTCTTCCTCCTTACACCAAGGAAGGCCTAACAATTACCGGTATAAATGTAGACAATGTTGCAATAGAAGGCGAACTTGAGACCTACTTTGAGAACTTCGAATATAATCTTATTAATGCCGTTGATGATACTGAACAATTTGAAGATGTAGAGATCTCAACCACAAGGACTTTGATTTCAAAATTGATGTTAGCAATAACAAGGGCGAGGAAGTTTTAGCTACCGTCCGCATTTTCGCTTGGCCTCACCTCGATAACAATGGTATTGAATTCACCTTCGATGAGGGCCGTTGGAATGCTATTGAACTGGATAAATTCTGGGTTAAACGTATGTACGATATATTTTACTTCATTTATGTAATGTTTTAATGATCTTTCAAGTATAGCTATATGATTAATTATACAGAGATGCCTTACACTTGCATAAGTGGATTAAATATTTACCTATACATAAAATACATGTTCACTGTGTGACTGTTCAGTACAAATGTAATAATTCTGTATAATTACTAAACTTTTCTTCCATTTCGACAGTGTTTGGTGGAGTTAATCACATCACCCGTAAATCCTCGGAATCTGCTGTCACTGTACCTGATGTCCCTAGTTTCGCAACTCTCTTTCAGAGGACTAAAGAAGCGTTGAGTGGTGCAGGCTCCGGACTTACAGGTTTCGAGAGTGCCACTGGTATTCCTAATCGATTCCTTCTCCCCAAGGGTAATGAACAGGGTCTGGAATTCGACCTTGTTGTTGCCGTGACTGATGGCGCAGCCGACGCAGCAATAGATGGCCTCCATGAAAATACTGAATTCAATCACTACGGTTCCCATGGCAAATACCCTGACAATCACCCACATGGCTACCTTCTGGATCGCAAGGTTCCTGATGAACGTGTATTCGAAAATCTTCCCAACTTTGGTCACATCAAGGTTAAGGTCTTCAATTACGGAGAACACATTCACCATAATTAAGAAGCATTACTGTTAACGACAAGGATTTTTAAAATGGAGAGGAAGGCTTGAACATACTTAATAAAATGTTATAAATATAGTTTTGGTTTATTACCAGATAAAAATGTATGCGGGCATTACCTTTTGCAAGAAGGACATACACAAAATTGTAAAGAATATATTCGCATTTTCTTTGATATATAATATAGTGTTAATCAAATACTGGTTATATGAATATCTGCCGATAGTAAAACTATGAGAGGTTATGCGTAATACCTCCCCTCTTGTCTCGCTTCCACAAACACATGCACATACACATATGTGTGTGTGTGGCTATATAAATATATAAGTTGCATATAAATATCTAACACATCAACAGCTACAGTCATTAGCGGTGAATGCATTGTTGGATTGAAATCTTTAACTATTGAAAACTTTAAAAATATATAAATAAATGACTTACAAATCAATATAAATAGCAATAAATATTTATAAATATTACATTAAAAATCGAAGCATAAATATCATGCACTAAATGATAAAATTATTACATAAATATTATTCATGTTTAAATTTTATTGAAAAATAATAGTCTCCCTTAGGAAACTAAAAAGACCATCTATGTCGCAATCCTCTCCCAATACATTTTCCAGTGCATATAGGGGAGACAAATTGGTCACATCTTTCAACTACATGTGCGACCAATAATGGGTCTTGGCTCCCTCACAAGGTGCTCATGATTCAGTCTTGTGTGCCTAATTCTTAGTTTTGTTAAGACAACGTGTCGGTTGGGATGGATGCTGGTCACCCAACTTCCAAGGTCATCTCTAATCTCTCGCAGTTTGTTTGTAGAGGTATGCCTCCATTGCTTCCTCCGTTAATCGCGAAGACAGTGTCTCTTCGTCTTCTACGTTTGCTTGGTGTTTCTCCATGATGCTTGAGGGTGAAGAAAACACCGATGAAATCTAAAGTAGGTTCATTGGAGATCAGCTCTGACAAAATAGATATGGAACTCTTCCTGTACCTCTGCCCCACACGCCAGGCTCCGTCTGCGACTGTCTACTGCCAGACGTGTGACTACAGAGACAAACTAAAATGTTGTACACTATAACATACAGAGATACTCACTCTTTCATATATGTGATATGCTACACATAATTTAACTGAACATAATGTTCTATATTTCACATGGTAGAACATATCACACAAAAGACAGTGTATAATATATAATCACATAATTATCACTAACTACATACGATAATAATAGCATCACAATACGTATGCACTGGCATCACAACGTGGCACTCACAACTCACATCATTGTCATAACTCACTTCATTACACAACCCACATCTCCCTCCCCCCTTTACGTTCACTAGCGGAAGTCTTGAACGGACTTCAACTTGAGACGCTCCGAACGTCGAGGTTCAACAGGTACAGATGGGGCGGAAGATCCTGGTGCGTCGTCTTCCAAATCTGTCGAGTTTCCAATCGTGAGCTGTGTAGGGCGCAAGAAACGTCGATTGCGCCACAGTATACGGCCACTTGGCAGCCTGATGTGATAATCACGAGATTTGCCAATACCCATGACAGTGCCGTCCTTATCCCAACGCTTGGATGTGGGATTCTGGATTCGCACCTGCGCCCCAATCTCTAACTTGGAAAGGGAGTGGGCACGATTGTCATAGCGGGTCTTCACGTCCTTGGCCCGTACTGCGGCACGACGGTCGCAGTCCTCAGCCTTGGTCTGCCACTCCTTCATGAAGGCACTAGAGTGGGCAGGCACACAGGAGCAAAGGGTCATGCCAAACAGAATCTGCGCAGGAGATCGACCAGTGAAGTTTGGGGTGTTACGTAACTCCAGTAATCCTCTGTCAAACTGTCAATATTTCCGTTAGGTGCTGTCTTCATGATCAGATGCTTGACTTTCTTCACAGCAGCCTCTGCATGCCCATTGGCACACCCAGATCACGGAACATATGCCGGAAGAATCTGATCGTCGAAGCACTTGTTGCATTAGTTCCACATGGGATGACAACAGGCCATCCGGAGAGTCGGTCAGCATACACCAAGAAGTGTTTTCCAGCAACACTAAAAAAGTCTGCCGACACAGACATGAATGGTCTTGTGGGTTTGTCATCCAACATCAGTGACTCTTGTTGCTGACTAGGCTGTAGGCGCTGGCATGGCTCACAGGCACGAACAGTGTTTACAATGTCTGCATTAATGCCTGGCCTAAAGACTGTCTGCTGTGCACGACGCTTTGTTGCTTCCACGCCACAGTGGCTTTCATGCAGGCGAGCTAGGGTGCTACGGCGTGAAAAAAAAAGGGACAACCACTTTAGGTCCATTCAGCACCAAGTCACCATCATTGTACAACTCATTGCGAATCTTCCAGTACGGACGCAGGGCACTTGGTAGGTTGTAGCGGTCCTTGGGGAACCCTGGCTTCACATGATGAAGCAGCTCCTCATAAGAAGCATCCTTAGAGGCAGCTGTACGCAATTCTTCCATGAAGAGATCCTCTTGTTCGTCTATGGCTTCTGATGCTTTAGTAGACTGAACAGCCTTCAGAGCTACAATCTTGACGGAAGTGTCCATTTCAGCATTGAAGGCACCATCCTCCACCGTTGGGCGACTCACAGGTGACCGGGAAAGGGCATCAGGGATGCACAACTCCTTACCTGCACGCCACATTGCGGTAAAAATGTAGGGCGCAATCTTGTCTTTCATGCGCTGGAGGCGAGGGTTTTCAATTGCATCCAGGGAATAATGGTTCAAAATAGGAACCAATGGACGGTGATCCGTCACCACGCTAAAGTGCTGAAGGCCACGAAGATAGACCTTGCACTTACTGATGGCCCAAACGACAGCTTGCATTTCCAATTCGACGGTTGCATACCGCGTTCCTGTATCTGTCAAGAAACGGGAACCACATTGCACCATCTTGTATCTTCCAGCACCGTGGTCCTGCAACAACACATAGCCAAGGCCGTAGAGTCTGGAGGCGTCGGTCTGCAGAATGGTGGGAAGGGCTGGATCAAACGTCGCAAGTATGGGGGGCCCTGACAAAGCTTGTTTAGTGTCATTAAAAGCTTTGGTGTGGTCTGCTGTCCAAGTAAAAGCTCTCTTTGGGCTCATCAATGGGCGGAGTGGGGCTGCAGCAGTCGAAATCTTTGGTGTAAACTCTGCCAGTTGATTTACCAAGCCCATAAATGACCGAAGATCAGTCAGATTTGCAGGGGTAGGAAACTCTGCAATGGCTTTTACCTTCTCTGGGTCTGCTTCAATACCATTATGTGATAGTTTGTACCCACAGAAGCTGGCTTCAGATGCAGCCACAATGAACTTCTCTGCATTAAGCGTTATCCCGTGCTGTCGACACCTTGACAGGACTTCGTTTACACGTTGAAGGTGTGAGAGGTAGTCCTCATCATGTAGGAGAATGTCGTCCACAACCTTAATGCAGTTTGTTACTCCCTGAAGTGCCCTGTCACCTCGTAGACAAAAGGCGTTTCCTGTTGCTGCAAAACCCATGGGACCACGACAGTATTTGAAGCGTCCATAAGGAGTGATAAATGTCGTCAGGTGTTGATCATCCTCGTGCAGGGGTAGTTGCCAATAACCACAAAGAGCATCCACAGTTGTGAAGAACTTTGACTGCGGACTGATACTTCTGATGGCTGTAAATGGCGTTGGAGAAGGGTGGGCAGGGCGAGAGACTTGCCTATTGAGCTTTGATAAATCAGTGGTAATACGAACACCACCATTTGCTTTGGGAACAACAATCATTGGATGACACCATTCTGATGGCTCATCCTCCACTGGCTTTAAGATGCCTTGGGTCACTAATGACTTGACCTCCTTTCTTGTTGGTTCCTGAAAAGCCAAAGGAATCATTCTGGGGGTGTGGATCGCGAAGGGCGTGGCATTCTCCCGCAGATGAATTCTCATGGGAGGGCCTACCATCGTCTTGAGTGGCCCAGACTGCAAGTCGTCCTTCTTCACCAACACATCTGCATACTGATGCAGGAAGTACTTCCTTGCTTCTTCAGGTGACTTCAACTGGTTCAACTGTAAAGGCAGCAACTGAGGAGGGTTCGACATTGGTGTATTGCCCAGCCCATGGACTCGATTGGCAATGTGCACATCCGATATCTGCCTTGGGAAATAGTCCGGAACAATCCCCAATTCCTTGCACTCAGTCTAAGAGAGCAGCGGGGTTGTAAGCGAAGGCTGAACATCAATCCAACATGTAGTCGAACGGTTGCCATAGGTGATGATTCCACGAAAAGATCCAGCCGCTGGTGGCATCTGGGACCCGTCCGCATTGTAGTATACTGTCTCTGCCGGTGGTGCTAAGTCTTCCTTTGAGAGGCCGAGAATACTAAGATGCTGGAGTCCAATGACAGTTGTGTCTGCACCTGTGTCAGGAATGATGGCAAGATCGTTATGCAGAATTGACACGTGAACTTTAGGGGAAGGCTGAGGTTTCGGTCGTGCAGTAGAGGTGACACTCCTGGCAAATGACACTGAAAGGGATACTGAACTTACTACCTTCAATTCATGATTGGTGTCCTCTTCTTTTGTCTTAGCCTTCCGTTTCTTTGGGCAGCATTTATCATAGTGTCCCTGCCGGTTGCACACCTTGCATTTGGCATTCCTGGCAGGACACTTTGAAGCAGTAGCCCAGTGGCCTTTCTTACCACAAGCACGACATGTGGAAGTGGTAGCCCTGCTAAAACCTTTTTCATGTTGACGACCACAGCAGTTGCAGGCCTTATTCGGCAGAGGTGAGCCAGGCCTCATCTTGGACTTCTGCTTCAGGGCGGCCTTTTTCTCCCTTTTATATTGAGAAACAGCACGTGAAGAAACTGTGTCCTTCAAAGCAGATGATGCAGTCTTTGACGATTCATGAGACCTGCATTTCTCCAAAACATCCTGCAACGTCGCTGAGCGGTCCATTTCAATGAGCTTCCAGGTAAGTTCCTCGTCTCGTATACCCATTAGAATGCCGTGTTTCTTCCACTGCTCACAGCATGCTTGGTCCTGTGCCTTGCAAAGGTCTATCTCCTGCGACAAGATTTTCAGCCGGATCCAAAAGTCATCGAAGCTCTCGCCGTCTGCTTGCTTGCACTCGGAGAAGGCCTTCTGACGCAGTGCCTCATTACTTGCATTTTTGATATGCGTTTCGAGCTTTGTCAAGACATCGTCCACTGAGCATGTTGGGTCTGCGGGCACGTCCAACTTGTGCTCCAGCACCCGTCGCATCTCAGAGGTAAGGCACATGCAAAATCGCCTAAAATCCGGTGAAAATACGTAAAAGTTGAGCGAGGCAGCGAGTGTTGTGGCACTCGTGTGCGCGGTGCCAATGCGGTGACGTCACGGCGGACACGTGCGGGCAGGCGAGCCACGAGCGCGAGAGATCAGTCGCTCACGAAGCGTCGTAGAGAGCGCGGGAATATACCTCGCTCCTACAAAACCTTAATATGCTTCGGTCCGGCTCCCTTAGGCAACAAATAATGTCCCCTGAGCACACTAAACACTGCACAAACACTATAGGCACTATACAATACACATCACTACACTATAGTATCACACTGCTGCAAATGAAGTACACTGCCGAGCGTGTTGATTGCTGACCTAGCACGAGGGTGGACGAGGCGCGGGGCCGGCGACAGGCCATGAGGTCGCGGAGGCCTGGGGCAGGCAACAATAATAGGCGTCAGAACTGAATTTGCTGGATCACTGCGCCATGTTCGTCTTCTACGTTTGCTTGGTGTTTCTCCATGATGCTTGAGGGTGAAGAAAACACCGATGAAATCTAAAGTAGGTTTATTGTAGATCAGCTCTGACAAAATAAATACAGAACTCTTCCTGTTCCTCTGCCCCACACGCCAGGCTCTGTCTGTGACTGTCTACTGCCAGACGTGTGACTACAGAGACAAACTAAAATGTTGTACACTATAACATACAGAGATTCTCACTCTTTCATATATGTGATATGCTACACATAATATAAACTAAACATAATGTTCTATATTTCACATGGTAGAACATATCACACAAAAGACAGTGTATAATATATAATCACATAATTATCACTAACTACGTACGATAATAATGGCATATCACAATACGTATGCACTGGCATCACAACGTGGCACTCACAACTCACATCATTGTCATAACTCACTTCATTACACAACCCACAGTGTCTGAAGATGCTGATGCATCATCAGACACTGATGCTGATGCTGCAAGAATGGCATGTTACTCTGCAGTGAAGATCGACGCTGTCGAAAAAAAACTGCCAACTGGAATTTTCCTCCGGTTCACTGCTGCAAAACTCACACCATTTTCAGATTTCGAACCATTTGTATATATTGCATCTGATCCTTGGTACTTACAAGTGTGTTGAAGAATCTCTCCCTGACTACTGCTTCCAACCAAATCCAGCTACCATAGGCTTCCCTCAAGGGGATTGAAAACCAATCTGGAAGTAGGAGAACCTGGTATCCTTTGTAGTCTCGTGTAGTCTGGGTGTAATGTAAGAGGTGGTTCTCCACTCTCAGCATACAGTACCACCGATGCACTTCAAAAATATCAAGATCCATGATGGATATGCCATCAATGGTCTTTACTACAAGGTATTTCTTATATGAGATACTTTCATATTTACCAGGTAAGATGTCCATGATGGAATCAGGATTTTTCTCCTTACCTGGCCTGGGTGCTCGGGAAGGATTTCGATTCCCATTTTTGCTCTTTGGAATCTGGAAAGGTTCCAGACTGACATGTGATGTTCCAGAAGGATAGGCCAGGGGATTGCATAGGTCATCAGGGAGAGAACCAGTTCTTAGTAAATTTGTAGAAATCATACAAATCTGAATTCTTTATTTCCTCCCCCCCCCCCCCCCCCACACTCACCATGGACTCCAACGATGGGGAACTATAGGTTGGAGCTCAAATGCACTCAATAGCCATAGGGGTAATGAGGAGATATACGCAGTCATCACCCAGTGCTGATGGAAGTCACGGGACCTATGCGATGCCGACCGGACAGTGCCTGTTTGACCTTATCCATATTTGACCAGCTGTGTGACTTGGCCGGGCCTTGATCAAGTCCCCTGTCTAACCAGAACAGAGGACCAAAGAGGTGTGTTGCTATTTGCAGGGTGCAGCGTGAAGCACTGCTCAACCTCCAAGACTCCTGTCTCCCAGGAATACAGGATGCCATGTGCGGCAAACACACATTTGTCTCATCGCTCACTGGTGACCCCTCCAGTATGGGTCATTGGGACCTCAAGCCCCCCCCCACCGCGACAAGGCGACTCCCGTTGGGGGGGGGGGGCGCAGTCCGGTAGGCTTAGCAAACGATAAGGAATGCAACACCTCTCCGAAAAACTGCCAGATACAAAATCCCCTTTCTAACTTCCTCTAACACCCATCTTTACTCATTAAAACATCGTCCTAAATCCTCTCCCACACCACCCGCCTCCTTCCCTCAACCCCTCTGCCGCAAGCCTACAATTTATGCACATTATAATGCATGGGCTCATTAAAATGCGTACGTGTGCTCGTGCAGACGCTGTTCAAATGGTTGTGCACAAGTATGAGTGCGTATGCACGGAAGTGTGCAGGTGTATGCGTGTTTGTGTGTACATGTCCATGTGTGAGTGTATTCAACAGAAACAATATATATGAAGATATGTATATCTGTGTGTATACGTTAATGTGTATATGTATATGTATGTGCAAGTGTGTATATGTCGATGTGTGTGTATGTGTAGGTGTGAGTGCATATGTATGTGTGTGTATATATGTGTATGCATATGTGTATGTATGTGTATATGTGTGTATGTATATATGAATATGCATATATGTGTGCATGTACAGGTATATACATAAATATGTGGGTGAACACTAATGTGTACTCATAAACGTGTATGTATAGTCATAAGTATGTATACAAGATATGTTCGCATGTACGTGTTTGCATATATGTGGGTGTGTATACACATATGTATGCGCATATGATGTGTGCATATATCTATATATGTGTATGCATGTGCATGTGTGTAGTTGTGTATAATGTAGGAGTATGTATGCATATCATACACATAGGAGCATATGTAAAGATATGTATGCTTGCAAATGAACATATGTGTAGTACTTAGGGCATTTGCGGGTGAACAACTATCTGCACTAGGCGTATATACGCATAAATTAAATTAGTGTAAAAAAATATATCACACACACACACACACACACACACACACACACACACACACACACACACATATATATATATATATATATATATATATGCACTTCTGATACTCAAGCCCATGCTCACAGAAGTACACCCTGGTGTAGTGAGCAGGCCTGTGTTGCTGCTATTAAGTCCACACTAGGCAAGGCCAACCCTGCTGGAGGGGCTTATCAGTGGCATCCCGGCTAAACTACTCCTTCTCCCACCAAGATACACCTAAGTTAGTAGGTGGGGGGTAACTCGGCTATCTACCTCTCAATCCAAAACCACGACTGCACAAACAGAGCAACGGCCCTCATTCCAAGGAGGCGAAGGAGCCCTAGGTTAGAGTGGCGATCAAAATCACTCCGGAGCAGAGGGTCCTAAAAATCTCCAGTTAAATACAGGCCACCCCATGTTGATGAACCCTTGCACATATAATGTAAGGACAATGATAAATGAATCCGACTTACTAGCTCTACTTCAGGTACTCTCTTTCATCAGATGGGATGTTGTAAGACTGTGTGAAGTTAGAAGACTAGGCGAAGAACAGAAGATACTAAATGATAGACATGTGCTCTATTGGAGAGGTAATCCCCAGGGTAGCAAGCAGGAATTAAGGGTAGGTTTCTTAGTTCACAAACATTTAGAAAAAAATATTGTGGAATCCACTTGTATAAGCAAAAGAGTGGTTTTAGTAACAATAAAACTGAACAATATGTACAACTTAA
>NC_061856.1:21877038-21939538 GCF_019202785.1 Penaeus chinensis
TTCAATATATGTGTAACCCTAGGAAGAAACAAGATCTATGTTCACAGTATCTTTGCTACAGGCATCTTTCGCCAATATGTCTACGTGGTCGTGCTTGAGCATGCTAACATGAGATGGAATCCATCCATTGAATGTTGAAATTGGGCTCTATTACATAAGTTACGTTACGCTTTACAAAACTCATAATTTCCTCATCGCCACCTGCTTTGAAAGAATTTAGTATCCGAAGAGCGCTACAGAAAACTACTCCAGAGCCCCGAGACATTAAGAATTCCGTTGCAAGGAGTATACCTGCCAACTCCGTTTGTGTAGTGCTGACCCAATTTTGCACTCTCATATTAACTTGATGTTGTAGTAAGCCGGTTTTGTATGCAGCACAAGCACAACCAACTGTACAGATCCGTCAACGTAACACTCGTATACATCATCGCCCATAGATTATGTCTTGCTAACGCAATTTGTTTTAACACGCAATTATGTATACTTTTATGTTGTAGACATGTAAGGTTCACGATCAATTTTGATATTTTTCCATGGTGGAATGGATCAACCCTTTGGTATTTTACTAATTTGGACACTGAGCTTTGTAATGTTCATGGAGATTTTGTGTATCGGAGGGCGCGCGTGTGTGATAAGTCATGTCTGCTTGCATGATTTTTTTATGTTGCAGTTGTTTTTGGAAATCTGAAAGATACAAGGGTTCCCCCAGAGCTCTGACCCCAAATATGGTGGAAATAAATATTATTATATCAGAAATGGATGGTAGGTTTAGTTCTGACCTCATGTTCACTTCCTTGCGGTTCTCGGGGCGCCGAGGATAATCCTCATAGCTTCATTTTGCACTCCCTCCAAGCTATTTATTTCTGATTCCTTATACTGCAACGAGTGCAGTGCATGGTAGTCTAAAAGTGACCTTATAAAAGCCAAGTAAAACAATCTAGCGAGCTTAACATTGGTGTCATGTTCTCTTCCGACAAGAACTTTCAACGATTTCAATCTCTCCCAGAGCCTCTTCTTCAGGGAAAGGATCAGGTCTACATACTTACGTTCACCCCGAGATATTTATACTTATGACACATGTCACGCTCCTGGTCACCTATGCGTAAAGTGGGTAGGGGTATGGTACATGGGTTGAGAGCCATTGTTTTCTCAGGGGAGATGACTATCCACACTCATGAGCCCTTACTGGGAGATTGTCGATAATTATTTGCATCCTCACTTGTGATGATGCTCTGGCACATCCCCAAGTGGAATATCTGCCACCAGCTCGTGCACGAGAACATTGAACAGGATAGGGCCGAAAACTCCTCCCTGTGGTGTCCAAAGATCAAAAGATTTTGATGTGGAACTTCTCACTCCCCTGAACAAGACACTTGCAGATCTGTTCGAAAGATACATTCTAATCCAGCTCAATAATTTACCTCGGATGCCAAAGCTTACTAATTGTTCTAGGATAGTTTCTCTGTTTGCAATGTCAAAAGCTGACTTAAGGTCAAGAAAAACAGTGTGCTTTCCTGGATTTGAGCTTGAGTCTGAGATAATTTACCTTGTAACCTGTACCTGAGCCTGTTCAAAATTATCCTTTCTAGAACTTTGCATACTCATGAGGTTATTGAAATTGGACGGTATTTATCAGTCAATATTTATCAATACCTTGTGACAAACTTAACTTGTACAGGTGTAAAAGGGGATTACCAGATACCTGAGGTATAAGGCGGAGGACACTATAGGTAATTCCATCCTCACTTGGGGCGACGCTTTTCCTTCGATCAGTGCATTGTTCAGTTCCAACTCAGCAATCTCAGCAAAGCCTGAAAGGTCGGTATCAGAACGCTCCAGCCCATTGACTAAGGAGCATATCTGTGCAAGGGGGCTATGGAAATGTGGGGTGTTAGTTGGTTTGCCTGAGAGTCGATTTTTTTTTCCAGACCTCAGGCATTGAGGTGTTATTGTTAATGCTTTGTAGAATCTGTTCATATCTGAAATTAGTGTTTTTTATTTCCCGTAGATTTTTGTTAGCCTGAAGAAACTGAATAAGGTTGTCACGGGTATTGTCGTGCTTGTAGATATCAAAAAGCTCTTGAAATCGCTTTATAGTGTAGGGTCACCGACCCACTTAGGTTGTTTGGAGCATTGTGAGTTGCTTTTCTTGAAGGTTTTCTTTGGACAGGCCCAGGTGTTGTAGTAATCAGTGACCATTTTCTTCATGTCCATGGAGAATTTATGAACACTCGTTATATGTAATCGTTATACCAGTCATAAATACGTGATTTAAAGTGGTGCTCAAGGTAAGGAGGATTAGAAATTTTAAGCTTATTTGTTTTTGGATTGACTATTATCAACCCATCATTATTGCAAAGTGGGCACTGATTAGCTCTGTTTCAAGCATATTTCTGATATTTCCATACAGAGGATCCCTTCCAATTACATAATCTATCCTGCTGCCCACCACGTTTCCCTGTCTGTATCAAATACGGTCATAGATCTATTGCTAAACAATTTCGGAACTCTTCGCCAATTTCATTGCATTGATTGTCTCCACATATATAATTTCTAGCATTAAAATATCCCATGCATATTGTGCCATGATTCTGAAAGTTGGGCAATGAATCAGTTTGAAACTTTCTACACCTTGCATATACATTGTACAGAGAGATAAACAGAGGCTGTTCGAATATGTAAACGCTGATATTGCACATTATTGTCATCAGACTTCTGCACCAGCTTATGCAGTATGGTGTCACTGACATAAGTCAATAGGCCTGTCATTCCTGTGTTCGTATAGGAGTGGTATGCTCTAATTCTAGGGGCGGTTTTTATTTTAGTGATTGACGTGAAAGGCTCTTGTAAACAGATAACGTCAACATAATTGCTATGAATATAGTAAAGCAAGTCATTAATTTTACGGTTGACACCACGTATATTCCATGAAAGAAAAGTACTTGTTTTCTTGTCCCCCATCACTCCCTATGATTAGCTGATTGGTCAAATTTGTGCTTGGTGAAGGCCTTTAGTCTGTATATTTCTTGTACAGCATTACATCTGTGTTGCATCTTGTTTATTTACACCGATTCTGCGCGCTTTCCTCATATTGATATTAGACGTATAATCCGTACCTGATATTTTCTGAGTGATGTCCCACAATTCTTCCGTTTCCTGCATATCTTCGTCGGAGTAATTTTCACTGTCACTGTCACCGTTTTCAGATGATTCCTTGATGGTTTCTTGCGTAATAACAACATCAAGGGCCTCATTCGTATTTTCAACATTATTAACATCATTAGACAGCATCTTTTCCCTGTTTACTACCCGATCACTTATTTCCATAACCATTTTTCTCAATTCAGCAAGCTCTTGCCTGATGTTTCTTATTTCCTCAAACCAATTCTTTGTTTATTTCACCATGGGGGGGGGGGGGGGGGGGCGTGTCGGTTGTGGGAAGCAGTTACTGTACCTGGCCGTCACACCTTGCGATCCGCACTTACCGCACCTCTTCACGATGTTGACGGTGCCTTCGTTGTCGTCCTTATCATTGTTTCTTGCAGGGCAGTCCTTTGCCTGACGAGCTTCTGTACAGACAGCACAGGCTTTTTCTTCCCTGCAATATTTAGCTACGTGGCCGTAACCCTGGCACTTGTAGCAGGCCAAAACCTCTGAGCTCCGTGGTCGAATGGAGCTCGGCTGTATGTATCTTCCAAAGACTTTGTACTCTTTAGGTGGCGGCTGATCTATGTTCCATACAATGATGATCCTATTTAAAGGCTGTCCGTCCTCTTAAATCCTCCAAGATTTAAAAACACCCGGAAGATACAGTGCATCCTCTATGGCGGCCTTCTTTGGAAACATGGTAACCAGGTATTCCCCGTATATTTTGCTTTAGAGCTATTAGTCATCTTTGCTCTGGAGAGAAATCCCCGCGAGAGTGCCATTAGCCATCAGGGCCACGTAGTTTTGTTGTTCCCGTCGTACATAGACGTAGCGCGACGATGTCCATTTCCCCTGCACCATGTCTAGTGGGGCGGTAGCTGGTTGACCTCCCTCATTCAGTACACATGTCCTCCGGAAAGGCCAGTCTATGTACCTGTCCCGGGGGGCGATGGGTACGCGTTGTTTTTGTTTTTTTTCCCCGGTTGCTTTCTCGGTCATGTTGCTGATGAACAACGATGTGGTCTTCACTGTCTCCCTCCTTAACTGAACGAGTTGGAATCCTTCGTCGCCCACATCGGGGTCGACAGGCGAATCCACACCTCAATTCTTCCCCTAGGGAGGTAGTTGGCAATGCGGGGGCACCGATCATGTCCCCCTCCACCTCCATGATGGGACAGTGAGGTGGTTGTCCGCCTCTACGGTGATTAATTCCCTGCGGTCGGGCGTGGGGAGGGTGCGAGCGCCAGGTCAAGTGCTGTCACACACATACTCACCAGGGTCGTCCGTACAGCACCCTGTTACTTTGGCACCACACTCAGTATTCATAACTTTTACTATACACTGCTTTTCTAGCTGCCCTGACCATAGCATCCAACACAATTTGTTGACTATACACCCGCACACACAACACACACACTTTGGGTATAAAGACAACCCAGGTGAGGGGTTTATCCTTGTAAAATCGTCCAGAACACAGGAGGAATCCTGTTGACCTCCTGTTTTGGTGTTACTAGGCTTAGAACCGATGATAATGAGAATACAAATTATGATGGTGATAATGATGATAATGATATAATGATGACAACAATAATGATGTTAATAACAATGATGGTAATAATCACGATAATAATAAGGATGAAAATGATAATAATAATGATAATAAAGATGATAATATCTATGCAAATAAGGATGATAAAAAAAAGGACGATAATGATAATGGTAATGATGACAATACCGATAATGACAACAACAATAATAATCAAAGCAACAGTAACACTACAGTAAAAAAATAAAATATATTATAATGATAATACTAATCGTATAATATAAAGATAATATTGATATGATATGATATATGATATAGAGATAATGATAAGGATAAGATGGTAATAATAATGATAATAATGATGAAAATAATTGTAGTAGTAGTAATAAAAATTAATGATAATTTAGATAATAGCGATGATATCATTAATAATGAAAATGAGAATGGTGATGATAATAAAACTAATAATGATGTTGATAATGAAGATGATAATGTTAGAAATGATAGTGATAGGGATAATTACATTAACTTAATTTTTATGTTTTTATGATCAATATCATTCTCCTCATCATTATCATTAAGATTATCATAACCGTTATTAATATTACTTTTTTTTTATATGATTATGATCACTATTTAAGAATCGATAGGTGTTCTTGGACTAGTTGCCCGAAGATAGATTCATGAAATGTTTTAATTTAGAATATCACCTATAATGATAATTCTCCCTATCTCGTGTTATAGATCAACGTTTGAATTCACAAAACATTTATTCAATGTATTTACCAGCAGTTAGTCTTAGAACCATGTAGTTATACCATGGATACTCCTGCTAACACTGCTATCACTCCTATTATTACTACAGTTATTAGTAGTATTTTTTTGTTTTAGTCGCCTGTCATGTCTTCTCACTCTGGAGAAAGCCTAGCCGCGCTCGGCTCTATTTTCTCAGTTATAAAAGAAACCAAATGTGAGATAGCATAACATTTTAAGGAATGATGCTAACTTGATATTGTGAGATCCAAAATATAGTAACCAATGAAAACCAATTAGATCTGAAAAAAAATAATAACTTTCTGAGAGGAACAGGTAGGATTGATTTCCTACTTCTTACATCTGGCACAAGTGCTAGATGTACGAAGTAGGAAATCATTCATGAATAATAAAAAAAAAAAAAAAAAGGAAATTCAATTTCTGTACGGAATAGATAAAACAACCAGTTGCCGAATAATTATAGCACGGGATGGTACAATTGACAAAACTGCCATTTTAGATTATAATAACCTTGTTGATTATGTCTGCGAAGTCGCTTGATCACTTTATAAACCTTCATAATCAACTCTGATGTACTTGAGGTACCCACACAAGATGAAATGATGCAATGACGTCACACACATATTATATATATATATATATATATATATATATATATATATATATATATATATATATATGTATATATACACGTATATATATGTATATATATATATATACGTATATATATGTATATATATAGATATATGCAAGTATATATGAACACACACACACACACACACACACACACACACACACACACACACACACACACACACACACATATATATACACGACTGTGCGTATACACATAGACACATATACGTGGAAACTTACAAACATATACATGAGTGCTTGTTTGTGTATACGTCTATGAAGAAATCACGATATAAACAGTGCATGTAAATAAATAAATTACTATACACGTACACACATACACACACACACATATGTGCTTGTGTGTGTTTGTACGTGTATTGGTGAATTATATGTTTAAGTATTTAAAAGAGAAGGTAAAGAGAAAATAAATACTTCACTAACTTTATCAACGCTTGTTAAGAAGTATAAGATTTAGAGACGAGTTGCAGCGTTATCATCAAATGACCTTCGGCCGCTAAGGGCTGTATAAAAGCGAGTGCAGTGCGAGGACAGGCACCGTCAACATGAAGGTCCTGCTCTTGTTTGCTCTCGTCGCAGCCGCTGCCGCTTGGCCGGGCTTTGGCTTCCAGGCGGATGATGGAGGTAAGCCTTTTCTGCAGACTTACGTTTAAGTATATAGCTCTGCATGTATATCTGGATGTTTTGTGCGCGCGCGCGCTCGCGCGTGTATGTGTATATATATGTATGTATATATACAAATATGTAAAGTTATACATATACATATATACACATGTACATATATGTATATATATATATTCATATGTAAATATTTACACACGCACACACACACACATACATAATATATATATTATGAGGTGTGCGTATACATATACACATGCAGAATGGATCAATAATCCATTTTGGTTTTCGTTTGTACTGTGGTAATGTTTACATATTCATATTTGGCCACACATATATGTATATATATTCATCTCTCTTTATATCTATCTACATATATATACATTGATATATATACACACAAACATATATATAAATGCACATACACACTTATACATATATATAGGTGTGTTTGTGTTTTCATGAAATTAAACATAATATATGGAGACCCATTTTTGTTTTACTGCCTCATAGAGACAATTCTGACTTAGAATTCACATTACGTCTTATATTATCATAGTTGTTTCATTTCACCTTTATACTTAGACACATTTCTGCGTAGTATACCAATTTTTCTTTTTATTTCTCAATTTACTTAAATAATAATAATAATCACACTCTTCTAGGTGTGTCTGATGCCCAAAAGCAGCATGACGTCAACTTCCTGCTTCATAAGATCTACGGGGATATCCGTGATTCCGATCTGAAATCTAAAGGTGAATCCTTTGACCCGGAGGCCGATTTATCCCACTACAGTGATGATGGTGCAGCTGTACAGACACTCATGAGAGACTATAAGGATCATAGGCTTCTCGAGCAGAAACATTGGTTCTCTCTCTTCAACCCAAGACAGCGTCATGAAGCACTTATGCTCTTCGATGTTCTCATTCACTGCAAGGACTGGGATACATTTGTCAGCAATGCTGCCTTCTTCCGCCAGCGTATGAATGAGGGAGAGTTTGTCTATGCCTTGTATGCTGCGGTCATCCACTCATCTCTGGCTGAACATGTCGTACTTCCTCCACTCTATGAAGTCACACCTCATCTCTTCACCAACAGTGAAGTCATTGAAGCAGCTTATCGTGCCAAGCAGACACAGACCCCTGGAAAATTCCAGTCTTCCTTTACTGGAACAAAGAAGAACCCTGAACAAAGAGTAGCCTATTTCGGAGAGGACATTGGAATGAACACTCACCACGTTACATGGCATATGGAATTCCCATTCTGGTGGCAAGATGAATACAGCCATCATCTGGATCGCAAAGGAGAGAACTTCTTCTGGGTACATCATCAGCTTACTGTTCGCTTCGATGCCGAACGACTTTCCAATTACTTGGATCCCGTTAGTGAACTCCACTGGGGTAAGCCCATTGTACAAGGTTTTGCTCCCCACACTACTTACAAGTATGGCGGTCAGTTCCCCTCTCGTCCAGATAATGTAGAATTCGAGGATGTGGACGGTGTTGCCAGAATTCGCGACTTACTTATTGTTGAGAGCAGAATTCGTGATGCTATTGCCCATGGTTACATTGTTGACAGGCAAGGCAATCACATTGACATCATGAATGAGCGTGGTATTGACGTGCTTGGAGACGTTATAGAATCATCTATGTACAGCCCTAATGTCCAGTACTACGGGGCATTGCATAACACTGCCCATATTGTTCTCGGTCGACAGGCTGATCCTCATGGAAAATATGCTTTACCTCCCGGTGTCCTAGAACACTTCGAAACTGCCACACGTGATCCCAGCTTTTTCAGGTTACATAAGTACATGGATAACATCTTCAAGGAACATAAGGACAGCCTCCCACCTTACACTGAAGAAGAACTAAAATTCAGCGCGGTAACTGTAAACAAGGTGTCCATTGATGGCCAACTAGAGACCTTCTTTGAAGACTTCGAATACAGTCTTATCAACGCCGTTGATGACACTGAAGAAGTTGCAGATGTAGCAATCTCTACGTATATGCCTCGCCTGAATCACAAAGACTTTGCCTTTAACATTGACATCGATAACAACGGTGGCGAAGCCTTAGCAACCATCCGTATTTTCGCCTGGCCTCACCGTGACAACAATGGAATTGAATACACTTTCGATGAGGGTCGCTGGAATGCTATTGAGTTAGATAAATTCTGGGTCAAATGTAAGTATTTTTCTAGGCTTTGTAAGTTGCCTCATCGATGCTTATATATCAGTGAAATATAATTCAAAATGTATTTCACTTCATCTATAATGGTTGCTAATACAGTAATTCAAAAATCAAATGTTTATGCATTTATTTCAGGAGACTTGAATGTATAGTCGACTATGGTTTTCTCATATGTCATACCGTTATTCTTGCAGTGAACCCTGGCACCAACCACATCGTTCGTAAGTCATCAGAATCATCAGTAACAGTCCCTGATGTACCAAGTTTCGAAACTCTCTTCGAGAAGACCAAAGAAGCCTTGGGAGGTGCAGACTCTGGACTTGAGGAATTCGAGAGTGCAACTGGCATCCCTAACCGATTCCTTCTCCCCAAGGGTAATGAACAGGGTCTGGAATTCGACCTTGTTGTAGCCGTGACTGATGGCGCAGCCGACGCAGCAGTGGATGGCCTCCATGAAAATAATGGATTCAATCACTACGGTGCCAATGGCAAGTACCCTGACAATCGCCCACATGGCTACCCTCTGGATCGCAAGGTTCCTGATGAACGCGTATTCGAAGATCTTCCCAACTTTGGTCACATCAAGGTTAAGGTCTTCAATCACGGGGAACACATTCACCACAATTAAGAAGCACTACTGTTAATGACAGTGATTTTTTAAAAAGTGGAGTAGGGCCTGAATTGAAGTTTCAACCATCACCAACATATTCAGTGCCAAATAAAAAAAATATATATCAGAAAAAAGTGTATTTATGCATTACCTTTTGCCAAAAAAAAAAAAAAAAAAAAAAAAAATACACAAATAAAATTGTTGCAATGAAAATGTTCGCATTATCTTTGTTATATAATATATAGTCAATTAAGCACTGTTTACATGAATATCTACCGCTATTACAGCTATGAGAAGTTATGAATAGTGCCTTCCCCCTGGTCCACGCACTTGTTGCCGGTTTTATATATGTATATATATATACTCATATATATGTATATGTATGTAAAAATATATGAATATGTATATAGCCTGTTATATATATTCATATATATATATATATATGTATATACATATATATTTATAAACATATATATCATTATATATATATGAATATATATATAGCTTGTTATATATATATATATATATATATATATATATATATATATATCCTGTAATATATATATATATATATGTATATATATGTATATACATGTAAATATATATAAATAAATATATATGTATCCTGTTATATATATATATACATATATATATGATTGAATATATAAATAGCTTGTTATAAGTTTATATATATTTATATATATCTATATCCTATATATATATGTATATATATAAAAAAAAAATATATATATGTGTATATATATTTACACACATATATACATATATATATATATATATATATATATATATATATATATATATATATACATATATAGCCTCTTATATGAATATATATATATAAGTATATATATATATATATATATATATGTGTGTGTGTGTGCATATATATTTACATACATAGATACATATGTATACATATATAGCATCTTATAGAAATATATATATATATATATATGTATGTATATATACACACACATATATATATAGCCTCTTATATATAAGTATTCATGCACATATATACAGAGAAGTAAACAAACACACACACACATATGTGTTTGTTTATATATATATATATATATATATATGTATGTATGTATGTATAATATATATACTATAATATATAATACATGTAAATATATACATATATATACTATATATAATATATAAAACATGGAAATATGTGCTTGTATATATACCATAAATAATATATAATACATGTAAATATATACATATATATATACTATATATAATATATAATACTTGTAAAAATATACATATATATACTATATATAATACATAATACTTGTAAAAATATACATATATATATATACTATATATAATATATGATATATGTAAATATATACATATATATACTATATATAATATATAATACATATAAATATATAAATATATATACTATATATAATATATAATATATGTAAATATATACTATATATGATATATAATTACATACATATATATACTATATATAAATATAATACATGTAAATATATACATATATATACTATAGATAATATGTATTATATGTAAATATATACGTATATGTGTATGTGTGTGTCTGGAATTCGACCATGTTGTAGTCGTGACTGATGGCGCAGCCGACGCAGCAGTGGATGGCCTCCATGAAAATAATGGATTCAATCACGACAGTGCCAATGGCAAGTACCCAGACAATCGCCCACATGGCTACCATCTGGAAAGCAAGGTTCCCGATGAACGTGTATTCGAAAATTTTTGGTTACATCAAGGTTAAGGTCTTCAATCACAGAAAACACTTTCGCAATAATTAAGAAGCACTACTGTTAATGACAGTGATTAAAAAATGTGTGTGTGCGGGGTGGAGGGGGCTTTATTGAGGTTACAACCATTTTATAATACTGAGAAAATTATGAATTATAACTTTTTCTTTTTTGTCATAAGAAAATGTATCTTTGCACTACCTTTTGCAAGAATATATAAATAAAATTGTACAGAAACACACAAATACTCAAACACTCACACACACAGACATATATATATATATATATATATATATATATGCACACACACACCCACACACACATATACATAAGCACACACATTTATGTGTATGTGTGTGTGTGTGTGCGTGTTTGTGTACATGTGTTGACTTAAATTTCTGCCACTCCGGTTATGAAATAAAAGGAGCAGTAAGAAAGAATGTGCAATTATAGTTTGTTCACTTAGGTCATATAGCTTGGTGAACAATACGCTTGGTTGTGATTGCTGAATGGGAATCGGTAGAAGTCGTGCTTAGAGTGGGAATAATAGTAATAATAATATTAATAATGAGAACAGTTATAATAATGATAACTGTCAGGTACACAACCACAGCCTTAAGCATAGACGACATGCTTGTGATTGGTTGTGTGAAAAGTGACAAGGTGCTTTGAAGGAAGTAGCTGTGGATAGCTGAACTGATGGTGTTTGAAAAAGGTCATAGACGGTAGCAGTAGTTGTATATTTCCTGCCATCGATAAACTGCTTATTACGTATCAGTTTCATTGTTTGGTTATTTTATTCATTCATTAATATAATGTAGACTTAGCGCATCACGGAATTCCTAAAAATGTGAAACATAATTTGGTTAATGATGGCAATATATCAATGTTGAATAACTTTTAAAAGTTGTGATATCCTTCCGTAAATGTGGTGCGCTTATAGCCAGAGACAGTGGCTGGACTTTGCAGAACATGTACTCGATATCATTGAACGTGTGCAACAGAATCTTACTCAGATGTAACTTCAGAAAGCAGAAAATAGTAAATAAGAAAAGTGAAGTGAACACGGTGACATGACCGTGAAGTGCATGAACGAAGGGAATTCTGGAACTGATTTTATTTTTTTTCATTTATTTTCGATGCATTTTATATCTAACTCTAGCAAATCTCTAAAATAATTGGTTAAAGGTTTATAGTTTTTCACTGAACCCCAATCTCCTCAACCATAATATCTATTTACATTCCTGTGTATACAGAGAATGGGTCAGAATCCTGGGATATCTCTGCAAAAATAATGATAATGATAATAAAAATGATGATGATGATGATATTAATGATGATGGTGATAATGATGCTAATAATAATGATGGTAATAATAATGATGACAATAATAATGATGCTAATAACAATGATGGTGATAACATGATAATAATGATGATGATGATGATAATGAAGATGATAATATCTATAATAATAATGGTATTAAAAAGGACGATGATAATAAGGACGACAATAATAATGATAATAATGATAATAACAATAATAACAATAATGATAATAAAAGCAGCAGTAATACTACAGTAATAGTGATAATATAATGTAATGATAATAGTATTACTATAATAAAAAAATAATATTGACATGATATATTATATGATATAAAGATAATGGTAAGGATAATAGTAAGGGGAATAATAATGATAATAATGAACAAATTATAGTTGTAGTAGTAGTAATAATAAAAAATAATGATAATTTTAATATTAGCGATGGTAGTATCAATGATAATGAGATTATGATGATAATACCATTAATAATGTTAATAATTAAGATGACAATAATGGAAATGATAGTGATAGGGATAATTACATTATAATATTTTTCAACCCAGTTGAGGGTTTTTATCCCTGTAAAATCGTCCAGAACAAGGAGGAATCCTGTTGACCAAAAGAAACCAAATGTGAGATAGCATAACATTTTAAGGAATGATGCTAACTTGATATTGTGAGATCCAAAATATAGTAACCAATGAAAACCAATTAGATCTGAAAAAAAACTTTCTGAGAGGAACAGGTAGGATTGATTTTCTACTTCTTACATCTGACACGAGTGCTAGATGTAAGAAGTAGGAAATCAATCATGAATTATAAAAAAAATAAAAAAAAATAAAATTCTATTTCTGGTTAATAGACAAAACAACCAGTTACCGACTAATTATAGCACGGGATGGTACAATTGACAAAACTGCCATTTTAGATTATAATAACCTTGTTGATTATGTCTGCGAAGTCGCTTGATCACTTTATAAACCTTCATAATCAACTCTGATGTACTTAAGGTACCTACACAAGATAAAATGATGTAATGACGTCACACACATATTATATATATATATATATATATATATATATATATATATATATAATATATATATATGTATATGTATATACATATATATACATATATACAAATATATGTATGTATATATGTACATATATATGTATATATAGATATATGCAAGTATATATGTACACACGCGCACGCACACACACACAAACACACACACACACACACACACACACATATATACACGACTGTGCGTATACACATAGACACATATACGTGGAAACTTACAAACATATACATGAGTGCTTGTTTGTGTATACGTCTATGAAGAAATCACGATATAAACAGTGCATGTAAATAAATAAATTACTATACACGTACACACACATACACACACACACATATGTGCTTGTGTGTGTTTGTACGTGTATTGGTGAATTATATGTTTAAGTATTTAAAAGAGAAGGTAAAGAGAAAATAAATACTTCACTAACTTTATCAACGCTTGTTAAGAAGTATAAGATTTAGAGACGAGTTGCAGCGTTATCATCAAATGACCTTCGGCCGCTAAGGGCTGTATAAAAGCGAGTGCAGTGCGAGGACAGGCACCGTCAACATGAAGGTCCTGCTCTTGTTTGCTCTCGTCGCAGCCGCTGCCGCTTGGCCGGGCTTTGGCTTCCAGGCGGATGATGGAGGTAAGCCTTTTCTGCAGACTTACGTTTAAGTATATAGCTCTGCATGTATATCTGGATGTTTTGTGCGCGCGCGCGCTCGCGCGTGTATGTGTATATATATGTATGTATATATACAAATATGTAAAGTTATACATATACATATATACACATGTACATATATGTATATATATATATTCATATGTAAATATTTACACACGCACACACACACACATACATAATATATATATAATGAGGTGTGCGTATACATATACACATGCAGAATGGATCAATAATCCATTTTGGTTTTCGTTTGTACTGTGGTAATGTTTACATATTCATATTTGGCCACACATATATTTATATATATTCATCTCTCTTTATATCTATCTACATATATATATATATATATATATATATATATATATATGTATATATATACATAGATATATATATACACAAACACATATATGAATGCACCTACACCCACACATATACATATGTGTGTGTATAAACATACATCATATTTTATATACGTAAGAATATATATATATATATATATGTATATGTATATACATAAATATGTAACACACACACATATATACATATATATATATAGGTGTGTTTGTGTTTTCATGAAATTAAACATACTCATAATATATGGAGACCTAGTTTTGTTTTACTGCCTTATAGAGACAATTCTGACTTAGAATGCACATTACGTCTTATATTATCATAGTTGTTTCATTTCACCTTTATACTGTATACACATTTCTGCGTGGTATACCTATTTTTCTTTTTATATCTCAATGTACTTAAATAATAATAATAATCACACTCTTCTAGGTGTGTCTGATGCCCAAAAGCAGCATGACGTCAACTTCCTGCTTCATAAGATCTACGGGGATATCCGTGATTCCGATCTGAAATCTAAAGGTGAATCCTTTGACCCGGAGGCCGATTTATCCCACTACAGTGATGATGGTGCAGCTGTACAGACACTCATGAGAGACTATAAGGATCATAGGCTTCTCGAGCAGAAACATTGGTTCTCTCTCTTCAACCCAAGACAGCGTCATGAAGCACTTATGCTCTTCGATGTTCTCATTCACTGCAAGGACTGGGATACATTTGTCAGCAATGCTGCCTTCTTCCGCCAGCGTATGAATGAGGGAGAGTTTGTCTATGCCTTGTATGCTGCGGTCATCCACTCATCTCTGGCTGAACATGTCGTACTTCCTCCACTCTATGAAGTCACACCTCATCTCTTCACCAACAGTGAAGTCATTGAAGCAGCTTATCGTGCCAAGCAGACACAGACCCCTGGAAAATTCCAGTCTTCCTTTACTGGAACAAAGAAGAACCCTGAACAAAGAGTAGCCTATTTCGGAGAGGACATTGGAATGAACACTCACCACGTTACATGGCATATGGAATTCCCATTCTGGTGGCAAGATGAATACAGCCATCATCTGGATCGCAAAGGAGAGAACTTCTTCTGGGTACATCATCAGCTTACTGTTCGCTTCGATGCCGAACGACTTTCCAATTACTTGGATCCCGTTAGTGAACTCCACTGGGGTAAGCCCATTGTACAAGGTTTTGCTCCCCACACTACTTACAAGTATGGCGGTCAGTTCCCCTCTCGTCCAGATAATGTAGAATTCGAGGATGTGGACGGTGTTGCCAGAATTCGCGACTTACTTATTGTTGAGAGCAGAATTCGTGATGCTATTGCCCATGGTTACATTGTTGACAGGCAAGGCAATCACATTGACATCATGAATGAGCGTGGTATTGACGTGCTTGGAGACGTTATAGAATCATCTATGTACAGCCCTAATGTCCAGTACTACGGGGCATTGCATAACACTGCCCATATTGTTCTCGGTCGACAGGCTGATCCTCATGGAAAATATGCTTTACCTCCCGGTGTCCTAGAACACTTCGAAACTGCCACACGTGATCCCAGCTTTTTCAGGTTACATAAGTACATGGATAACATCTTCAAGGAACATAAGGACAGCCTCCCACCTTACACTGAAGAAGAACTGAAATTCAACGCGGTAACTGTAAACAAGGTGTCCATTGATGGCCAACTAGAGACCTTCTTTGAAGACTTCGAATACAGTCTTATCAACGCCGTTGATGACACTGAAGAAGTTGCAGATGTAGCAATCTCTACGTATATGCCTCGCCTGAATCACAAAGACTTTGCCTTTAACATTGACATCGATAACAACGGTGGCGAAGCCTTAGCAACCATCCGTATTTTCGCCTGGCCTCACCGTGACAACAATGGAATTGAATACACTTTCGATGAGGGTCGCTGGAATGCTATTGAGTTAGATAAATTCTGGGTCAAATGTAAGTATTTTTCTAGGCTTTGTAAGTTGCCTCATCGATGCTTATATATCAGTGAAATATAATTCAAAATGTATTTCACTTCATCTATAATGGTTGCTAATACAGTAATTCAAAAATCAAATGTTTATGCATTTATTTCAGGAGACTTGAATGTATAGTCGACTATGGTTTTCTCATATGTCATACCGTTATTCTTGCAGTGAACCCTGGCACCAACCACATCGTTCGTAAGTCATCAGAATCATCAGTAACAGTCCCTGATGTACCAAGTTTCGAAACTCTCTTCGAGAAGACCAAAGAGGCCTTGGGAGGTGGAGACTCTGGACTTGAGGAATTCGAGAGTGCAACTGGCATTCCTAACCGATTCCTTCTCCCCAAGGGTAATGAACAGGGTCTGGAATTCGACCTTGTTGTAGCCGTGACTGATGGCGCAGCCGACGCAGCAGTAGATGGCCTCCATGAAAATAATGGATTCAATCACTACGGTGCCAATGGCAAGTACCCAGACAATCGCCCACATGGCTACCCTCTGGATCGCAAGGTTCCTGATGAACGTGTATTCGAAGATCTTCCCAACTTTGGTCACATCAAGGTTAAGGTCTTCAATCACGGAGAACACATTCACCATAATTAAGAAGCACTACTGTTGATGGCAGTGATTTTTTCTTTAATGAGGAGTAGGAGTAGTGTATCCTGGCATTACCTTTTTGCAAAAGATACATAAATAAAATTATTGCAATGAAAACGTTTGTTTCTTATGTCTACATGAATATCTACCGCTAATACAAGAAGTTATATATATATATACATATATATATTTAATACATATTTATATCCTGTTATATATATTTAATACATATTTATATCCTGTTATATATATATATATGTATATATATATAAAACAAATATTTTTATAAAGCCTGTTTTATATATATGTATATATGTGTATATTTGTTTATATTTATGTATATATATTCATTTTATATATTGACATATTTATTTATGCACACACACACATATACATATATATATTATATATATAGCGTGTTATATGTATATATGTATATATATATGTATGTATGTATGCATATATATATATACATATATATATACAGAGACACACACACACACATATACGTTTCTTTATATATATGTATATGTATTTGTATATACTATATATAATATATAACACATGTAAATATATACATATATATTTATATGTTTTTGTATATACTATATATAATATATAACACATGTAAATATATACATATATATGTATATATATGTGTGTGTGTGTGTGTGTGTCTGTGTGTGTGTGAGATATATAATATATATATATGAATATAACATATGTATGCAGTTTATATATATATATATATATATATATATATATATATATATATATATATACACACACATTTATATGCGATTTATATATAAATATATATATATAACAGTTTCTTTATGCAAATTTCACATAAAATGTGATTAAACAGAATTTCTAAAATTATGCTCAATGCAATAAGGAAAGTAATGAGACCTTAATGCTAGTAAATGAATAAAGTACCTGACTACTCTGCAACTTATATAAACACAACTCTTCATGGATATTTCCAAATGTATTTCTCAGATTCAGAAAAAAAAAAACTCTTATCATATGAAAAGTGGAAGTTGCATAAGAATTACCGTCTTGTCGTGTCGAGGGAGCTCCGTGTCCGAATCAGACAACTGGATGATTCCAATGATTACGGCCATTTACTTATTAACTGAATTATATCAAATCAAGATACACAGAATTCTCTTTTATATTTTTGAGCCTGTAAGGGCAGAATGATTTTAAATACATATATTTTTGCTATATTTTTCATCATCTGATAAAAGTTTTAATGTTCTGAATTGTATGTTTTAATTCTGAAGTATTTTTAAGGTTCTGTTTATTGTTGTTGAACTAAAGGTATTCTATTAGGATATGGGTATTTAAAGGTGGTTTGCACAATGAGGGCATCGTGGAGGAAGTTTCATTTCTATATATGGAGTGAGGTGGGTTAGTCTTGTGGCGTTGACTCTCAGGCGCGCCAATACCACCACTTCCCTTTTGTCTTCCCTGTGAGGTGTGTCCCACTTTTCTATTATTATTTCATGCTTATTGTTTATTCTTGGGTGGTCCACTCACTTTGCCACAGATATATTATTGCTTTTATAAGAGACACAAAACACCTGAGATCTGGATTAAGGTCCAGATCGCCAGTTAACCTAGCCAAATTGCCATCCTGTTCATTGCCATGGATGCCAGAGCGGACTGGTACTCGTATTGGCTTGATTTATTTATTGGCACTATGTAATTTACCCATTATATTTTTCAGCAATACATGTTTAGTGGTTTCTAATGATTTGATGGCTTTAGTGAACTTGATGAATAAGAAAAAGACTTCAGCAAGAAATATCGATGTCTGGTTCGGCATCCAGTCGACCATGCACCTGCACCCACACACTCATTTGTCTGGGAGCCGTCGCTACATATATGGAAAGGAAGATGACCAATACCGATCTCTCTGTACCTGGCGTACCTCCACCTCCGGTGCCTTGGACTTAGCTGATGGAAACCAGGTTTCCATGATGGTAAAATTGGGGTTTCTCATGGCGCTATTTTGACTGAACCAGGGTATCTATGCCGAATTTCTCGATGAGGTCATGAAAAAGGGCCTAATGCCACCATTTTCATTAGAATGGTTCCAGTCTCGAGCCACCATTGCGGCATAATTTAAAGGAGGCTTGACTCCACCTCAAAACGCTCAATCCGAGTAAATATACACATAGAAGTATTCTGTACAGCATCCAAACCTTTCAAAATGAGCTCGATGCTGAGTCATACACGACTGATCTATAATCTACTTTAGACCTAATTAGGGCTTTATCATTACAAAGACTTTCTATCAGCTCCCCATTTAATTTCATTTGAGTAAATTAAGTGCTCTTTGACATTTATTTTTTAATTGACTAAAGTGATCTTCCCAATTAAACCAAGAAATTATGATTATCTAAGGCTGATGTTAGGCTTGCTCCTATGTGAAAAAATATCCATATACACTTTCTTATGGAAAACGTAAAGCCTCACTGGAGGCCCCAGTTATAAATCCAATGTTATTTGGATGCGATTTGCCGAGAATTGTACATTACTGCTGGACTGCCATAATGCACAATCATTGACGTACAATAAGTATTTAAAATTCCGAGGGGGAGCTGGTAGTTTGGCGTCCTTTTCGGAAGCTGCACTTCTCGCCATCTGGAATTTGAAAATTGCAATAGCCTATTATAACAATTTGTTCCATGAAATTCCATAAGCAATCTGTCAACGAAATTGGGCGTTAGATGGATGATGTGGGCCTTATACAAATCACTCAACAAATTTAGGTTAATATGAATTAAAGGAGTTCTGACACATCATCAGGAACGAACTTTGAATGAAAATGTATGACTTTCATCAGTATGACTATTTTTCTCTAGAACAACAAATTATATTAAATATTCAATAACAAAGGTTAGCAATATAAAAACATACCTCTTAATACCCTTATATTATATTATTATGGAAGCAAGGGATTAACTTACTGATGAATAATGAGAAAAGATAATTTTAATAAATTTGTCGTGTATTATACTCTATAAAATTATAATGAAGTGCTTTCGACTTGTTTTTGAAGAAAAAAAACAAAACATAAATGTGATAAAAGTACGAGTAAAAGAGAAAGAACAAGAGACAGGTGTGTGTGTGTGTGTGTGTGTGTGTGTGTGTGTGTGTTTACATATTTATGTGTTATGATTTTATTACACAGATAGATAGATATATAGATGTCAGAATTTATATATACTAATATGTGTTATGATTATATTACATAGATAGATATAGCTATAGATATATAGATATCAGAATGTATGTTTATTGATAAAGGCGGTGAACATTAATAAAGGCATTTATTGATGGAAGTGACCCACTGCACCTGACTCTAATTAGAAAAAAAAAGACATACTGGTATTATAGCCTCATCATTTTAGAAATCCTGTTTAATGACACTTTATGTGAAATTTTCATTAAAAAGAAAAAACAAAATATTGGTAAACCTCATTAGTGCTGCCTTAGTTCAGCGGTTGACGCTCGATTTTTTTTCCGAGCTAATGCTGATTGGTCGTTCGAGCTGTCTTTTAGGAAATGAAGCACCACAATACCAAGCGATGGTAAATACCATCGTAACGGTTATGAGACCCCTACGTTCTCGTTGTTTGGCGTACGAAAATGGGTCGTAACGTCGAGAAATCATTGATACTTCTCGTATATGTTACGAGAGACAGCGTTTACAAGAGTTTAGTAAACTCGGCCCCAGGGTGGTAATTGTCTGAGTTGCTCGTGTAAGAGAACTGCCTGGCAAATGTATTAACAATGTCTCTAGATGATTCGAAATTTGTACTCTCCTAAATTATGTTTATAACTTTGCAAGATATTTGTTATTGCTTGTTTTATTAACAGTGGACCAAACATGTGTTTTTGATGTATTGCTATATTTTGTAGAGCCAAAGCTCTGCCGGGAGTCTTCTTGCTTGTCTTGTTCTTAGAGCCCTAGCTCTTGCTAGTTTGTAATTGCAAAATTCTCGTTATTGATGTTATTTTTGAAAAGTCTGCAGGCCCTATTGTGCTCACCCAGCGTCCTATAGCAATCTAATGTCCATCATGGAATTCTATGCTTAATGCTATCTGTCGATGTTTAAGGAACATCATTGCTGCATCTAGTATACAATTTAGAATATTGTTTACTTCATCATTAATGGTTTCTCCAACAAGTTCGGGCTTGATGCTACTTGTGAAGGCGACCCAATCTATTTTTTTTTTTTTTTTTTTAATGTTAAATTAAGGCGCTGAAGGCATTCTTGTGGTGTCGCATGTATACATAATATAGATAGGAAAGTGATCGTTTCTGTCTTTAACGCTGTGCCACAGCCACTTGGCTAGTATTGTTAAGCAGACCAGAGATGTTTCAATAAAGCTCAAAGTACCCGGTATTATCGTCCACCCGCGTCGGACTACCATCGTCCAGGAGGACCAGATCAAAATAATTAATCAGCATAACTACTTGCTCACCTCTACATCCGCCTGCAGGGCGCCCCATAACGTATGAAGAGCATTAAAATCACTTAATATTAATTTCTTTAGTGGAAGACTCCTCTAAAGATCAAAAGGCTCTTAGTTAATTACCCTATTGCCAGATGAACAATAAACTGAACCCGTAGTCAGACGCAATTGATCAAACTCCAAAGTGGAATTAATCCCCACTTCAGTGAAATGGAGGCTTTGGTGAATGTACAGTTGTGGAATTATATTTCAATACACTTCCTGGGTCCCACTTTTGTACATCTGGCACTACTTCGATGTAAAGATAGTATATATATATATATATGTATATATATATATATATGTGTGTGTGTGTGTGTGTGTGAGTGTGTGTGTGTGTGTGTGTGTGTGTGTGTGTGTGTGTGTGTGTATGTATGTATATATATGTATATATTTTTATGAATGTGCGCGCGTGCATATGGAAGTCAATATTTAGTGATGACTAAAAAAAAAATAAAAAAAAACAAAAAAAAATGTATAATTCGTCTCGGTTAATCTGAGTGCCCTTTATTCTTTAAGGAGTCATCCACACTCGAACAGCCAAGTGAGAAAATACACGTTTGCTGGTTTCAATTCGAGCAGCTACTAGCTGGGTGGCTCCAAAGAAGGTGAATGTCAAGTCTAAGAACTTCCGCCCAATACATGTGTTGTATGATATCCGATATCTTGCAAAGAAAAAAAGAAAAAAGAAGAAATAATAATAATCTTGTTCAGTCTGATGAAATGGCCAGGTCATCCCGCGCTCTCCTTTTGTCATTTATTTCATCTTTATTTCTTTCTGCTTGCCGATTCACATCCGTGTACAGCATATGCATAGATGTAGATAAATCTGGCATATTTATGTTTTGTCATAAAATCACAGTTTTCATACGTTATCTTGATATATTTTTTTAATTAATAGAATTACTTTTTTTTCTTTTCGCCAGAACCATACATAGATTTAACAGACAGGAAATATGCTATGTTATCATTTTATTTAAAATCATTGGTTTTATAGTTCAAACACATTTCCCGCGCAACATACAGCATGTAGTTGACAGAAAAAATACATATTCATATGTATATATAAAAGTATATATACATTTTTTCTTGGTGGGGGCTCCAGCGAGTCAACTAATTGATAAGATGCTTATTGATTTCGAAGATATTTCTACTATTGGTTTATTTGTAAAAAGATAAACGGTAACAATTGTTAAAAAGAAACTGGGGGCAGCCATACTTGTAATAAGAACAGTGTATCGTTATGTTGTCTAATCCCCAGGACAGAGTTGACGTTCTTATGTGATGTACCGATTACCTCCGTAATAATCTATTGTGATCTATTTTCTATTGGGAAATTCTTACATTAAGTTAACATTGACGATATTCACCCGAACATTTTTCATCGGGTTGGAGTAACATGCCTTGCATGGTTTGGTCATCGAACTACTTCGTAACTGTCCTTGATGTGTATACTGGGCAGTTATCCTACACTCATTTTATTGTTTTACGGGAAGGGCCAGGGCAGAGTAGCGTTCTGATGGGAGGAATATGTCTTTTAACAATTCAAAATATTTGTTCAAATTGAATCTCACCAACACCATGCATGAAAATCCACCCCCACATATTACAGGTCACATGTTCATCCCCGCCGTTTCATAGGTATTTCGTCACGTCTGAAAAGTAAATAATGATAGATAATCAGAAATTAAAAATAACGCTTAGGGTATTATCATGTATAAACACTTAGCTATATCAAAATCTAAACTGAATTAATCTATAAACAAACTGAAAAAGTTAATGATATTTACACCTGTTATATCTCGCATTCAGCATTCGAAAATTCCGTGCATTCTCCGCATACTACTGGGCCATCTGGAGGCGATGTTGACATATAATTTCTTCAACCTCTCTTTGATAAATTTTGAATCCCATCTGCATGTAGTCGTTTTCTTCACCGTGCTTGTTAGCGGGAGCTGTAGGTTGCACTGGTGAAGGGGCATCCGGAAGGAGGGCGGCCGTTCAGGGTGCTCTCCTCCTCCTGCCTTATTCACTTGTATAACATTGAGCGGGAGATACACGGCTCTCTGGTTGTTTTACTGTAAGAGAAATTGCTTTCCCTCATCCTAGTGATGTGGCCTCTATTTCCGTCCATCTTGAAAAAGGTGTCAGCTTGGCAGCCTCGTTTTCATCTTTTCCCATATGGCATTATGACGTTACATACTAAAGTATATATATTTTTTCTTATATATTAGGATTACCCGCGACATGAATATTCAGGAATTTATGAAGGTTCCATATCAAAAAGAGAAACAAATATCTGATTTCGTGTTTTTTTATTTTCTATTTTATTTCTAAACTACTCAAGTTCCAGTTGGACAAACAAGCGTTTAGATAACTTTTCCCAAACCCGGTAATGAGTATTTCTATCGTAAACACATCAAAATAAATGAATCAAAGCTTTGACATGCACTGACAAATACAAAGAATACATATGAATTGTATTTTTGTCAGGTAAAAGTAGAGAGCAAGATTAAATTCCTATTATATCAGTATGAGCGAGATTTTCCTTTCAAGATATATATTATACAACACATGTATTGAGAGTAAGTTAGACTTGCTTTAAGTAAATAGACTTTTCACCCTCCTTGGAACCACTCAGCTTGTAGTTGCTCGAGTTGAAACAAGCAAAGGTGTAGTTTCTCGTTCAGCTGATTTAATACGACTCCTCAGAGAAACCTACGGAATAATAATAGCGAAAACTATGATCAGAATAATCGGAAAGAATTATACATAATGTTGCGTTACTTATCACCAAATATTGACATTGCAAGCACACACACACGCACACACGCACACACGCACACACACACACACACACGCACACACGCACACACACACGCACGCACGCACACACACACACACACACGGAACATCGGAAGGCGGGTGCATCATGGGGATGCGCCCGCACGCCAGTGCGGAACATCGGAAGGCGGGGGCATCAGGAGGATGCGCCCGCACGCCAGTGCGGAACATCGGAAGGCGGGTGCATCATGGGGATGCGCCCGCACGCCAGTGCGGAACATCGGAAGGCGGGGGCATCAGGAGGATGCGCCCGCACGCCAGTGCGGAACATCGGAAGGCGGGTGCATCATGGGGATGCGCCCGCACGCCAGTGCGGAACATCGGAAGGCGGGGGCATCAGGAGGATGCGCCCGCACGCCAGTGCGGAACATCGGAAGGCGGGGGCATCAGGAGGATGCGCCCGCACGCCAGTGCGGAACATCGGAAGGCGGGTGCATCATGGGGATGCGCCCGCACGCCAGTGCGGAACATCGGAAGGCGGGTGCATCATGGGGATGCGCCCGCACGCCAGTGCGGAACATCGGAAGGCGGGTGCATCATGGGGATGCGCCCGCACGCCAGTGCGGAACATCGGAAGGCGGGTGCATCATGGGGATGCGCCCGCACGCCAGTGCGGAACATCGGAAGGCGGGGGCATCAGGAGGATGCGCCCGCACGCCAGTGCGGAACATCGGAAGGCGGGGGCATCAGGAGGATGCGCCCGCACGCCAGTGCGGAACATCGGAAGGCGGGTGCATCATGGGGATGCGCCCGCACGCCAGTGCGGAACATCGGAAGGCGGGGGCATCAGGAGGATGCGCCCGCACGCCAGTGCGGAACATCGGAAGGCGGGGGCATCAGGAGGATGCGCCCGCACGCCAGTGCGGAACATCGGAAGGCGGGTGCATCATGGGGATGCGCCCGCACGCCAGTGCGGAACATCGGAAGGCGGGTGCATCATGGGGATGCGCCCGCACGCCAGTGCGGAACATCGGAAGGCGGGGGCATCAGGAGGATGCGCCCGCACGCCAGTGCGGAACATCGGAAGGCGGGGGCATCAGGAGGATGCGCCCGCACGCCAGTGCGGAACATCGGAAGGCGGGTGCATCATGGGGATGCGCCCGCACGCCAGTGCGGAACATCGGAAGGCGGGGGCATCAGGAGGATGCGCCCGCACGCCAGTGCGGAACATCGGAAGGCGGGGGCATCAGGAGGATGCGCCCGCACGCCAGTGCGGAACATCGGAAGGCGGGGGCATCAGGAGGATGCGCCCGCACGCCAGTGCGGAACATCGGAAGGCGGGTGCATCATGGGGATGCGCCCGCACGCCAGTGCGGAACATCGGAAGGCGGGTGCATCATGGGGATGCGCCCGCACGCCAGTGCGGAACATCGGAAGGCGGGTGCATCATGGGGATGCGCCCGCACGCCAGTGCGGAACATCGGAAGGCGGGGGCATCAGGAGGATGCGCCCGCACGCCAGTGCGGAACATCGGAAGGCGGGGGCATCAGGAGGATGCGCCCGCACGCCAGTGCGGAACATCGGAAGGCGGGGGCATCAGGAGGATGCGCCCGCACGCCAGTGCGGAACATCGGAAGGCGGGGGCATCAGGAGGATGCGCCCGCACGCCAGTGCGGAACATCGGAAGGCGGGTGCATCATGGGGATGCGCCCGCACGCCAGTGCGGAACATCGGAAGGCGGGGGCATCAGGAGGATGCGCCCGCACGCCAGTGCGGAACATCGGAAGGCGGGTGCATCATGGGGATGCGCCCGCACGCCAGTGCGGAACATCGGAAGGCGGGGGCATCAGGAGGATGCGCCCGCACGCCAGTGCGGAACATCGGAAGGCGGGGGCATCAGGAGGATGCGCCCGCACGCCAGTGCGGAACATCGGAAGGCGGGGGCATCAGGAGGATGCGCCCGCACGCCAGTGCGGAACATCGGAAGGCGGGTGCATCATGGGGATGCGCCCGCACGCCAGTGCGGAACATCGGAAGGCGGGGGCATCAGGAGGATGCGCCCGCACGCCAGTGCGGAACATCGGAAGGCGGGTGCATCATGGGGATGCGCCCGCACGCCAGTGCGGAACATCGGAAGGCGGGGGCATCAGGAGGATGCGCCCGCACGCCAGTGCGGAACATCGGAAGGCGGGTGCATCATGGGGATGCGCCCGCACGCCAGTGCGGAACATCGGAAGGCGGGGGCATCAGGAGGATGCGCCCGCACGCCAGTGCGGAACATCGGAAGGCGGGTGCATCATGGGGATGCGCCCGCACGCCAGTGCGGAACATCGGAAGGCGGGTGCATCATGGGGATGCGCCCGCACGCCAGTGCGGAACATCGGAAGGCGGGGGCATCAGGAGGATGCGCCCGCACGCCAGTGCGGAACATCGGAAGGCGGGTGCATCATGGGGATGCGCCCGCACGCCAGTGCGGAACATCGGAAGGCGGGGGCATCAGGAGGATGCGCCCGCACGCCAGTGCGGAACATCGGAAGGCGGGTGCATCATGGGGATGCGCCCGCACGCCAGTGCGGAACATCGGAAGGCGGGGGCATCAGGAGGATGCGCCCGCACGCCAGTGCGGAACATCGGAAGGCGGGTGCATCATGGGGATGCGCCCGCACGCCAGTGCGGAACATCGGAAGGCGGGTGCATCATGGGGATGCGCCCGCACGCCAGTGCGGAACATCGGAAGGCGGGTGCATCATGGGGATGCGCCCGCACGCCAGTGCGGAACATCGGAAGGCGGGGGCATCAGGAGGATGCGCCCGCACGCCAGTGCGGAACATCGGAAGGCGGGGGCATCAGGAGGATGCGCCCGCACGCCAGTGCGGAACATCGGAAGGCGGGTGCATCATGGGGATGCGCCCGCACGCCAGTGCGGAACATCGGAAGGCGGGTGCATCATGGGGATGCGCCCGCACGCCAGTGCGGAACATCGGAAGGCGGGTGCATCATGGGGATGCGCCCGCACGCCAGTGCGGAACATCGGAAGGCGGGGGCATCAGGAGGATGCGCCCGCACGCCAGTGCGGAACATCGGAAGGCGGGGGCATCAGGAGGATGCGCCCGCACGCCAGTGCGGAACATCGGAAGGCGGGTGCATCATGGGGATGCGCCCGCACGCCAGTGCGGAACATCGGAAGGCGGGTGCATCATGGGGATGCGCCCGCACGCCAGTGCGGAACATCGGAAGGCGGGGGCATCAGGAGGATGCGCCCGCACGCCAGTGCGGAACATCGGAAGGCGGGGGCATCAGGAGGATGCGCCCGCACGCCAGTGCGGAACATCGGAAGGCGGGGGCATCAGGAGGATGCGCCCGCACGCCAGTGCGGAACATCGGAAGGCGGGGGCATCAGGAGGATGCGCCCGCACGCCAGTGCGGAACATCGGAAGGCGGGTGCATCATGGGGATGCGCCCGCACGCCAGTGCGGAACATCGGAAGGCGGGGGCATCAGGAGGATGCGCCCGCACGCCAGTGCGGAACATCGGAAGGCGGGTGCATCATGGGGATGCGCCCGCACGCCAGTGCGGAACATCGGAAGGCGGGTGCATCATGGGGATGCGCCCGCACGCCAGTGCGGAACATCGGAAGGCGGGGGCATCAGGAGGATGCGCCCGCACGCCAGTGCGGAACATCGGAAGGCGGGTGCATCATGGGGATGCGCCCGCACGCCAGTGCGGAACATCGGAAGGCGGGTGCATCATGGGGATGCGCCCGCACGCCAGTGCGGAACATCGGAAGGCGGGGGCATCAGGAGGATGCGCCCGCACGCCAGTGCGGAACATCGGAAGGCGGGTGCATCATGGGGATGCGCCCGCACGCCAGTGCGGAACATCGGAAGGCGGGGGCATCAGGAGGATGCGCCCGCACGCCAGTGCGGAACATCGGAAGGCGGGTGCATCATGGGGATGCGCCCGCACGCCAGTGCGGAACATCGGAAGGCGGGTGCATCATGGGGATGCGCCCGCACGCCAGTGCGGAACATCGGAAGGCGGGGGCATCAGGAGGATGCGCCCGCACGCCAGTGCGGAACATCGGAAGGCGGGGGCATCAGGAGGATGCGCCCGCACGCCAGTGCGGAACATCGGAAGGCGGGGGCATCAGGAGGATGCGCCCGCACGCCAGTGCGGAACATCGGAAGGCGGGGGCATCAGGAGGATGCGCCCGCACGCCAGTGCGGAACATCGGAAGGCGGGGGCATCAGGAGGATGCGCCCGCACGCCAGTGCGGAACATCGGAAGGCGGGGGCATCAGGAGGATGCGCCCGCACGCCAGTGCGGAACATCGGAAGGCGGGTGCATCATGGGGATGCGCCCGCACGCCAGTGCGGAACATCGGAAGGCGGGGGCATCAGGAGGATGCGCCCGCACGCCAGTGCGGAACATCGGAAGGCGGGGGCATCAGGAGGATGCGCCCGCACGCCAGTGCGGAACATCGGAAGGCGGGTGCATCATGGGGATGCGCCCGCACGCCAGTGCGGAACATCGGAAGGCGGGTGCATCATGGGGATGCGCCCGCACGCCAGTGCGGAACATCGGAAGGCGGGTGCATCATGGGGATGCGCCCGCACGCCAGTGCGGAACATCGGAAGGCGGGTGCATCATGGGGATGCGCCCGCACGCCAGTGCGGAACATCGGAAGGCGGGTGCATCATGGGGATGCGCCCGCACGCCAGTGCGGAACATCGGAAGGCGGGGGCATCAGGAGGATGCGCCCGCACGCCAGTGCGGAACATCGGAAGGCGGGTGCATCATGGGGATGCGCCCGCACGCCAGTGCGGAACATCGGAAGGCGGGGGCATCAGGAGGATGCGCCCGCACGCCAGTGCGGAACATCGGAAGGCGGGGGCATCAGGAGGATGCGCCCGCACGCCAGTGCGGAACATCGGAAGGCGGGTGCATCATGGGGATGCGCCCGCACGCCAGTGCGGAACATCGGAAGGCGGGGGCATCAGGAGGATGCGCCCGCACGCCAGTGCGGAACATCGGAAGGCGGGGGCATCAGGAGGATGCGCCCGCACGCCAGTGCGGAACATCGGAAGGCGGGTGCATCATGGGGATGCGCCCGCACGCCAGTGCGGAACATCGGAAGGCGGGGGCATCAGGAGGATGCGCCCGCACGCCAGTGCGGAACATCGGAAGGCGGGGGCATCAGGAGGATGCGCCCGCACGCCAGTGCGGAACATCGGAAGGCGGGGGCATCAGGAGGATGCGCCCGCACGCCAGTGCGGAACATCGGAAGGCGGGGGCATCAGGAGGATGCGCCCGCACGCCAGTGCGGAACATCGGAAGGCGGGGGCATCAGGAGGATGCGCCCGCACGCCAGTGCGGAACATCGGAAGGCGGGGGCATCAGGAGGATGCGCCCGCACGCCAGTGCGGAACATCGGAAGGCGGGTGCATCATGGGGATGCGCCCGCACGCCAGTGCGGAACATCGGAAGGCGGGGGCATCAGGAGGATGCGCCCGCACGCCAGTGCGGAACATCGGAAGGCGGGGGCATCAGGAGGATGCGCCCGCACGCCAGTGCGGAACATCGGAAGGCGGGGGCATCAGGAGGATGCGCCCGCACGCCAGTGCGGAACATCGGAAGGCGGGGGCATCAGGAGGATGCGCCCGCACGCCAGTGCGGAACATCGGAAGGCGGGTGCATCATGGGGATGCGCCCGCACGCCAGTGCGGAACATCGGAAGGCGGGGGCATCAGGAGGATGCGCCCGCACGCCAGTGCGGAACATCGGAAGGCGGGGGCATCAGGAGGAAGCCCCCGCACGCCAGTGCGGGAACATGGGAAAGGCGGGTGTCGGGGGATGCGCCCGCCCGCCGGGGCGGAACTCAAAAGGGGGGGGCCCCCTCTGGGGGTGCGCCCCCCCGGGGGCGGAACACGGAAGGGGGGGGCACAGGGGGAGGGCCCCCCCCGCACCCCCGGCAAAATCGGAAGGCGGGGGCTCGGGGAGGCCCCCCCACGCCAGGCGGAACTGGAAGGGGGTAAATCATGGGGATGCGCCCGCCGCCGTGGGAACCGGGGGAAAGGGGGGGGCATCAGGGGGGAGGGCCGCCCGCACGCCATGCGGGAATCAGCTGGAGCCGTTATCAACTTGGGCACCATCACCTGAGTAAGAAGGGGCAAAAAATCCCCTTTAGACCCGAAGGGGCGGAACCCCTTGGAAGCCCTCAAAAGCGTCGTCTCTGCGGAGAAAAAGGGTTTGACTACGGGGTTTTATTCTTTTCCCGGTGTGTTCAAACCCCAAATAATTACAAAAGTGCAAAAGTGCACACGACCTTATTACAGGCCGGAGGATTCCGTGGGGATCTGGCTTAAATTTAATTTAGGGGGGTGTCGAGGGGGTGAAAACTCCAATGTCATTCAGCTTTCTGGCGACCTTTTAAAGGGATCTTAGACCCACCCAAACAGGGGAAAACCTCCTGGGGAATGACATGAAGCAGGGTTGGGCCTGAAAAGCTCGGAATGTCATTTCTCTGGAAACTAGTAGAGAACCTCGACGATTAAAAGTATAAAACAGCAAGATTGCCAAAACAAGAAATTTCCTTAACTTAATCGGGCCCAAAAAAAAAAAACCCCCCAAAAAAGGAAAAATTTTGGGGGGAACCCAATTCCATTGGCCAATACCAAACCAAAATTGCCCTACTTAACAGTGTTGGTTAAGGCGCCAAGGGGGCTAGGCCAAAACAAAACCTGGTGTTTTTACTAACTCAGGATAGGGGTGGGAAAGGGGGGTGATGGGGGGTGCAAAGAATTTAAATCCGTGAAAAAAAATTCCACAGGCTGTCCCGTCCCAATCCGTTCCCGATGGGGAAAAAGCGTAGACGACCTCAGCTCCCGGGGCACGTCGACGGGGTTTTTAATCACCCCAAGGGGACTCTCGGGACTGACCAAAAAAACGAAGATGCTTGGGGCCAAACTTAAATTTAAATCTACTCTAGGGGTTGCGACATCCGGACATTGGTGCAACGTGTGACCCTGCCAGAGATGAGAAACGAAATCCCCCGGGGGCTCAAAATGCGGGTGTGAACTTCAGACGAGGATCCTCCCAGAAAAAGCTGGCTGTAGGCCCGGCTGCCGTCCATCTGGAAATGATTTTGAAAAGTAAAAATAGTTAGAAAGAAATAGGAGAAAAGGATGACTGAAAAGGCTAGAAGCGGGAAAAAGCGGGATTGAACGTGTTCGGGGTTGGCACCCAAACTAATCCGCCACGGCCAGGATGAAAGGCGAGGCTCGAAGAGAACGGTGCAAGCGTTTTAGGATCCAAGCCATAAAGGGTTGTTTAGGGAAGACTGGGAATTGACAGGGGGCACATCATTCCCCCCGGGGGGTCGAAAAAGGGGTAAGGCGAGCGGAAGCTAAAAAAGAGTGGCTTGCCCCTACTCGTCCCCCAGCAGACCCCGGGGCCCATGGCCCTCGTCTACCCCCACCGATGACGGGGGGCCGGGATTCCGAAAACCACAGGGCGTCTGCACCGGGGTCTTGAAAAAAGGGCCCAGGGCCGGCTCCCGGGCGGAGGGAAAGTGCCGTCCAAACGGGGGAAAAACGTCCGGAGGGACGAATTTCCGCACTTACCCGGAATGCCTTGGTTTATTGGGGTCAAAGGATTTTCCTGCCCCTTTAATGCGGTCTCCTCCTAAAATAAGCCACGGGCCCGAGTTTTTTCAAGACCCGGACTGGCCCTAACCATCGGGGACCCAGGGGTCTGGTTCCATGACTGGGGTGCAGGATGACGCTACGATGCACGAAGACCAGATCCCCCTCGTTATACTCCCGCGATCGAGCCCGCCGCCTTCGATCGTGATCGGCGGTCCAACGCTCACGAGCTTTTCGGGCGGCCTCACCAGCAGCCACCCGAGCTGCACGGAGTTTCGATTTTAGTGAAGGCAAGGCCCCTTCGGAATAAATCACGTGGTTTGAACCCACAAGTGGGAAATGACTGTCCCGACCTGTGAGAAGGTACAATGGGACATCATTTACGCTCCGGTGTATGGAGGAATTGATGGCAAACCTCACGTACGGCAATAGATCGTCCCAACTATCGGGATCATCCATCTGGAGCGTGCTTAGGGCATCCTTGACCACTCGGTTCACCCTCTCCACCATACCGTTGGCCTGCGGATGGTAGACTGTAGTGAAGAGTGACTTCACCTGGAGTTGATGACAGATGTCGGAAAGAAGACGGTTGCGGAATTCAAGACCGTTATCTGATAACATGGTCCGGGGTGGACCGTACCGAGTAACGAATTCTGCGAGAAAAACGTCTGCTACCGTTTGGGCGTCCTTAGATGCCAGTGGGAATAGCTCAACAAACCGGGTAAGATGGTCAATCAGCACAAGGACATACTTGTTACCACGCGCCGAAGGAGTAAGAGTGAGGATATCCGCGGAGACCCGCTCGAAGGGTTCCGCGACGTCAGGCATGGACTGAAGGGGCGTTCGGGCGATCGCCCCCTTCCTCCGCTGACATGCCGCGCATGAGGCGACATACCTTCGGGATGTGGCCAACATCCCGGGAAAGTAAAAATGATTCCTTAGCCGCTGATACGTCTTGTGGACACCTTGATGTCCGGCGGACGGAACGGCATGAACCGCATCCAAAGCGGCGCCGCGCAGCGACTTTGGGATTACGAGCTGAAGCATAACTCGTTCGTTGTCAGATTTAACATGGTATAAGACTCGATCCCGAAGTTCGAATTGCTCTAGTGGAAGAGGGATACGCTTCGGCGGAAGGCGGCCCTCCTCCAGATACTCGATAAGCTGCTGCCAGAGGGGATCGTCTCGCTGATGACGCTCCACCAAGTCGGGCTGCAACAAGGGGCTGTCAAGGTCAGCAATGGGCGCGATCTGACGACTGAGCAAGTCAGGGACGTGATGTACGCGACCTGGTTTATAGAGAAGCTCGAAGTCGTAGAACGTCAGCTCGTGTGCCCATCGCGTCATCCTTACCGATGCTGTTGGCTTTCGGAAGACAGATACCAACGGTCTGTGATCTGTAAAGATACGGAACCGTCTCCCATACAGGTAAGGGTGATAATGCCTAACGCTCTCAACCACAGCGAGAGCTTCCAGGTCGATGGTCGGATACCTGGTCTCGGCGTCCCTTAGCTTCCGAGAAAAGTATGCAACTGGATGGAGTTCTCCATCCTTATCCAGTTGCATGAGACAAGCACCGATCGCCGTGCCCGAGGCATCGGTGTGAAGCTCAAAGGGTTTCTCAAAATTTGGCTGGATTAAGCAAGGTGCGGTGGCAAGCATTTGCTTAAGTCTTTCAAAAGCCTCCTGTTGAGATTTGCCCCATGAAAACTTTGTGTCTTTTTTCAGGAGTCGAGTCAGAGGAGATGCGACCCTTGCATAATTGGGCATGTGCCTGAGAAAAAAAACAGTTGCCCCCAAGAACTGGCGAACGTGCCGTTGGTTGCGTGGTGTTTTTATGGCTCGTATCACTGTAACTTTATCGGGGTCAGGCAAAACACCGGCCGGTGTAATCAAGTGGCCAAGAAAGCGAAAAGTGTCGGTTGCGAAGCGACACTTGGCGAGGTTAAGCCTGAACCCTGCTCCAGCGAGTAACTGCAACACGGCATCGAGGTGGGATAGGTGCTGCTCAAACCCTGCGCTGTATATCACGACGTCGTCGAGATATGCCAGCGCGTGGTGGCCCAACACCGGGTTGAGAACAGCGGCGATAGCCCTCTGGAAAGTTGACGGAGCCGTCGTCAATCCAAAAGGCATACGCGAGAACTGAAAGAGACGGGAGCCGTCCGAAAAAGCCGTCTTTTCTCGGTCCCTCTCATCCACCTCAACGGTCCAGTAGGCGCTTTTGGCGTCGAGGACGCTAAACCAAGATTTACCCGCCAGCTGATCAATGGCAGCATCCATCCTTGGTATGGGGTATGCGTCAGCAACCGTTTTCGCGTTCAAGGCACGGTAGTCGACGCAAAAGCGTGTCGTACCGTCCTTCTTTTTCACAAGCACAACGGGAGAGAGCCATGGAGAACAAGAAAGCTCGATCACCCCGTCTGCAAGCATCTTGTCGCACTCCGCACGGATGTACTGCCGTGTACTCTCCGGGAGGCGCCATTGTTTCACACGGACAGGTTGGTCGTCCGTGGTTTTGATCTTATGCTTCATGTGCGGCACCACACCCGGAGGCAGCCCTTCGTTAAACAGATCCGGGTAACGATCAAGTACCTGGATGACCTGTTCACGTTGAACTGACGACAGGTGAGCAAGATCCACCCGGGGAACACCAGCCACCCCTACGGATGAGGGAAGTCCCTCGTTCTCGAAAGAACACACCGGGAAGACCTCAAACTCATCCGTGTTGTAGCCAAAGTCATTAAGTCCATATGTGAAATCGAACCGGTCCTCAAAGCCCGCCATCAGAACACCCGGTTCGTTTCCATTATCGATGGGAGTCGGAGAAGCCATGCCCAAAGCTCCCCGACTATCCCCGAAGCATAAGCCCACATCTTCCATGTTGACGCCGGAATCCTGGTCCCTAGATTCCGCGTCGTATTCAAGACGATTAGGTGAAACCTCCTCCACGATCGCCGCATAGCCGAGGACGAATCCTTGCTCGATCTCAATCGGAGCTCCCTGATCATTGACGACCCAAACGTCAACCTCCGGTAGAGAGAGGTCCACCAACGAACGAGGTACCAGAATCTTGGCAGTGTCGCTCTCAACACAAGCCAGTCCGTCCTTCCCGCCGTTTACAAGACATCGCACGAATCGCCCTGTCCGAGGAGGACAAGTGACTCTCCGCGCGCATTTCACCGCACCTTCTCGGTCCCCGTCGCCCGTACTACAGCAACGTATTACGGTCCCTGGTTCGTGGTATGTGAGGATACCGAGGGACCCGGCACCCGAAAATGAAACACTGAGTCGGGCCCCATTGAAGGTGGCAAAACTAGCCCCTGGAGCAGGGGAGAGATTCAACCTAAAATTAAACCTTCGTAGCAAATCTACACCTATAAGCACCTCGGCTGGAAACCTGGTGTCGTCGTCCACCACGACCACCGAATGCCGGCACTTACAGGCTCGGGAAAAATTAAACTCAAGGGTTGCCCTGCCCTTGATGTCCAACGCGGCCCCAGATGCCCCCTTGAGACCACGCGGGTGAGGTGAGAGCGGGGCGTTGGAAATCCTCCTGAAACAGGATTCCTTCACCACCGTTGCCTCACTTCCTGAATCAAGAAAAGCCAGGACCTTAGTCCCAGCAACCACACAATTCAACAGCGGCCGTCCCGCCTGAATCTGTGCCTCGGGGAGCTCCGGTTCCGTGGAACTGTCGCTCCCTTCGGCGTCCACCATCATCACTATCTCTGGTTCGTTGTGGTTGTGGTTGTTGTGTTCTGTCGGGCGGTGCGCTACGCTGTTCTGTACGAAAAAAGCACCGTCCAGCCACATGCCCTCGGCGGCCACACCGGGTGCACTGATTACCCTCCCGCACCGCACGACACTCGGAAGCATCATGCGTAGTCACCTGATGGAGGGGACACCAGCGTCGGGGTTCTCGAGTGCGTACCGGCAAGTCGGCCAGAGGGTCCACCGGAGGAGAAGCTGCCGCGGATCGACCCTCAAGAGGAGTAGAGGAGCGAGGTTTAGGCCCTGACTCGCTCGAAAAACTGACCAAGGGTTTCTCTACCCTCCCAGCATAGTGCCGATGGTACCAGACTTTTTGGGCTGCTTCGACCACCCGGTAGAGCTGCTGATCCTCTACCAGCAGGAGCTTTTCCCGCAGCCAGGGTGGGAGTCCCTGGAGAAAAGTTCTCCGCATCAGAGGTTCAGCTGGTCCGAGTTCACCAGGATAATCCCGTATACCTTGGTAAACCATGGTCTCGACCGCGAGATAAAAGTCCCTAGGGGAAGTGTCATCAAGTACGTATGACCCCAAATGCCGTAGGTACTCCATTGACGAGCACGTCCCCCGGAGACGTTGTCGAAGGGTCTCCTTAAACTCGTCCCAGGTCCCAATCCCGTCGAAAACTGGGGAGTTAATGACGATGTCCGCCGTCCCCCTGCAGCTAGCACGGGCGGCGCGGATCAGAGCCTCATCCGTCCCGTAAGGATGGGCCTGCTCAACGTGTCGCAACCAGGTTTCCAACTCCTGATTCCTCCGAAGAGGCTGGCTGGCTGGGACCTCCGCCCTGTAAGGCGGGATCGGGTCGCGTAGGGTTATGCCCTGGTCCAGCGGACGTGGGTTGACGGGAACTCGCTGAGACGAGTGGTCAGTCGTGATCGTATGCACCCCCGCTTCCGCCTGCGATGCAGAGGCCGCAGCTGGTGGTCGAGCGTGAGAGGGAGGTTCGGATGTCCTGGGCTCCAGTAATCGCACGATATTGGCGTACTGCCCTTCCAGGATACCGAACCGAGAATTAAGCCGCTCAAATTTATCCACCAGTTCCTCGTACATCGAGAGCGAGAAGTGGTCACGGGTTTGAGCGTTATCTGCTCGAGGAAAGTCGGGGACCTCAAGGAGGGTGTTTCCAGAGGAACCCGAGGACTCATTAGTGGGTTCTCCTAGGGCGCTATTGCGCGTACGTGGCATTTTGCGTACCAGCACTTACTCTGCAACCTGTTACTTGGCTTGCGATGGATTGCACAAAGGCTTGACCAGGCACTTTATAATAAAAAACACTGTTCTATCCCACTGCTGCCTACCAAAAAGACAGTTGTAGCGGGGCGTAGACCAAGTAGATTTTTATGTGTCTGGTTGAGTTCGGGCTCGACCGAGAATATAAATAAAATTATTCAGGAAAAAATCGTCTGCAGTGAACAGATGTAAGGTTCCAGGCCTACGTCACGCTGCCACCACCCGATTAGTAGGTTCGGGAACCGTGCGTGTTGTGTATGGGGGTGTGAATGTTGTATGAGAAGGGGTGGAAGGAAAATACAGAATGTGTGCTGAATGTTGGATGTGTAAGTGTGTAAATGTGAAAAGGGAGATAGCGTAGGCTGAGCGTCTGCGTGGACGTGTATGGAAGAAAAATGCAAGATCATAAAATTCTTCCTCTTCCTTTCGGGATGAGCATCCACCTGCTGGCAGTGGGAACCCAGGTGTAGCAAAGTTATAATCTATTCTAGGATATCAGCTTAATATACTCTGATTTGTCTAGCCTTTTTACAGCCTTTCAGGGTTGCGAGATAGAGTAACCAGCAATGTGCTGTTTAGGAGACCCAAGTCCAAGAACGTTAAGCATTCAGCTTTAGTCAAAACCGGAACTTAACACAGATGTCATTTGTTTTCCTGACTGGGACTGAGTAAAAGTTCTATGACGGTATGATATTTATTTGACAGGTTACACTCTTTAAGGAGGTCTACAAATAATTCAGTCATGAGAAATTTTGATAGTTGCGTACATCACCAATTTAATCACAGCGGGGGTGATGCACGTGGAAATCAACACCAGATGTAAACAAAAATAACTCACGAACATTTACCCCTAAGTTGGCGTCCCAACTCGTAAGTATTTTTAATCAAAGTACTAGCACACAAAAAAAAAATACACTAACCCTAATTTAAACAAGTTAATCCCCAACCCAGAATGGAGATTAACATAAAAAGAATAGTGCTGAGGAACTCTGAATAAAAACACTTGTGTAACGAAAGGAAAACGTGGTGTAAGAAACAATTTAGCGTCGGAAGCCAAATCGAAAAATAAAACACCACAAGAGCATAGATCACGAAGACTGCCTGAACACCCACAAGGTCAGGCAGGAATCGACCAAGGCAAAGTAAAACAAATAAACAAAATAACGGCAAAGACAAGCTAAAACGGCCCTTAAAATACGGGCGAGAATGTGGAAGATCTTTCTCCCAGGAGGTACGGATCCTCAAGCTGGGGAAAAGGAAAAAGAAAAGAAACAACCAATCATAAAAACAACAACAACAAAAAAACTAAGTAATAACTCAGCTTAAATTAGGAAATGGCACACTGGAGGTACGGATCCTCAAGCAGTGTCCCTTCTATGTGAGTGGTCCTTTGTATGCTCTGACCCTTTGTGCGATCAAAGGGCTGCTTTGGGTTTTCGTGGAAGAGAGTGCACCCTGCAAATAGTAATGCAGTATGACACACGCCAAAGTCCAACAGAGACCAGGTGTCTTTTACACACAACCATTAAATACTTATCTTGCAAAACACGGATTCGTCAACCCTGGGGCGAAGCGAGGTAAATCCACAGCAAGGTAAATCCAAAGCGAGCACAATACCGGGAGCGGAACCACTGTACAGCATAGAAGTCAGGACCGAACTGTCTTCCCCATAAGCATGGCGCGAAAAGAAAAAGATAGGCAAAGCTTTGGAAGACCAACCCGATAGTTCGGTAGTCCAAACAACCCAAAGGACCCGAACTACCATGAAAAGAGAGAGGGGGAGAAAAACAAACACCCAAAATATGTAATAACCATTACTCTCTTCAGGGGTTATATTGACACTTTGGAAGCGTCGCCAAAGAGATAGAATATTAAACAAATAATAATAAAGAAGAGAATACATAGGAGAACTGTTAATGTACAATTTGCGTGAAAATTGTGCATTTCGGGCTGTAACTCTCTACGGTATTGGACTTAGAAAATAAATAAATCTCTATTTTTTTCTCGGAGACTTCAACGCCATTCAAGTAACGAGACTTGGTTGAAAATACGTTCTTTGGTTATTTTTATAACCATATTCACATTAGTTCTTAACACTGTATTTGGCGGCTCGTATGGCTTTGGTCACGGCTTATGAAGTCGCACTAGAATCACGTGGGCGAGGCGTAAATGGCGGGTGAAGCACCAGCCTCGTGCGGGTGCACAGCGAGTGCGCCTGCATCGTCGGTGGAAGCGGAGCCCGGGACGTTTCATCCCAGTCAATGGCAGCATCGTAGAGTTCCCCACGTCCTTTGTTCCGTGGTAGAGGAGGCAGGCATGTGGCCTCAACCACTCGGCGCCCGAGGACGATGTCTGTCCAGGCGAGATCGACCTTAGAGTCGGCGAGTGCGCAGCCGTACACTACAACACCTCCCCCGGGCAGTGCGTCGCCTAAGAAGGGGACGGGAAAGACGAGTATCGCAGGAGAGACTCCTTAAATAACAGGTGTGTCTGCGAGGTACTCGTTCCATCTCTCGCGAGGTACGATCGAGAGACAGAAGCAAAGGTGCCCGGAAGGTCTCAGGAACCAGAGCAACAGTCGGCTCTGACGCAGTTATGGACAGAGCGAAAGTCGGCTCTGAAGCAGTGCAGAGGGCAAAGACCATCACGTCGGCGAACATCTCAGGGTCCATCATCTCGGCAGGATCTATCCTAAGGCGGGTGCGCATGTGGAGCGGGGACATCGGAAAGGCGGTCGTACAAAGTACACCCGCACACCAGTGCAGAACGTCAGAGAGCGGGTGCATCACGGGGACGCGCCCGCACGCCAGTGCGGAACATCGGAAGGCGGGTGCATCATGGGGATGCGCCCGCACGCCAGTGCGGAACATCGGAAGGCGGGGGCATCAGGAGGATGCGCCCGCACGCCAGTACGGAACATCGGAAGGCGGGGGCATCAGGAGGATGCGCCCGCACGCCAGTGCGGAACATCGGAAGGCGGGTGCATCATGGGGATGCGCCCGCACGCCAGTGCGGAACATCGGAAGGCGGGGGCATCAGGAGGATGCGCCCGCACGCCAGTGCGGAACATCAGCTGGAGTCGTTATCAACTTGGCACCATCACCTGAGTAAGAGAGCTGGCGAACAAATCGCCTTAGACCCGAAGGGGGCGGAACCCCTTGGAAGCCCTCGAAGCGTCGTCTCTGCGGAGACAAGAGTGTATTAGACATACTGGTTTTATTCTTTGGGCCCGGTGTGTTCTAACACACTACATTACTAAGTGCATAAGTGACACACGACCTTATGTACAGCGCCGAGAGGATCCAGTGGAGGATCTGGCTTAAGATTAATTAGTGGGTGTCGAGGGAGATGTAACATCTCCATATGTACAGTTACAGCTTTCTCAGGCGACCTGTTAAAGGGATCATTAGAGCTTACCCAAACAGAGAGAGACCTCCATGGTGGTAATGACATGAAGTCATGGGTTCGGTCCTGAAACAGCTCTGGAATGTCATTGCTCTGAGAAGCTAGTAGACGAACCTCGACGATTAAATAGTATAAAACGAGGACTAAGATTAGACCTTAAAACTAAGAAATACCTTAAGCTTAATAACGTGAACAACATACAAAATAAAAGAACAAAACAAAAACGGAAACATGATGAAGTTGGTGGAACTCCAATTCTATTGGCACAGATACACAAACAAAATTGCAAAAATACAAATAATAACATGTGTTAAAAGGTGTAAGGCGCCAAGGCGCTATGAAGCCAAACAAAACCTGGTGTTGTACTATACTACAGGATAGGAAAGGTAGAGAAGAAGGTTAAGAAGATGATAGGAAAGTGTGCTATTTATAAGAATACTCCGTAGAAAAGATAGATTCCTACAGGTCTGTACAAAGTCCAACTCTACGTTCCCGTCATGGGGAAAAAGCGTAGATCGACCTCAGCTCCGGGACACTGTCGATCGGGGTTTTTAATCACTCCAAGAGGACTCTCGGGACTGAGTCCTAAAGACGAAGCATAGCTTGGCCAAACTTTAAATTAATAAATCTTATCTGCATAGGGTCTTGCAGACATCCAGGACATTGGTGACAACAGTGTGACCCTGCCAGAGAGGTGAGAAAACAAGAAATCCCGCGTGGCTCAAGTGCGGGTGTGAACTATCAGACGTAGGATCACTCCACAGAACAGAAGCTGGCTGCTAGGCCCGGCTGCCGTCCATCTGGAGATGATCTGAAAAGTAGAAAATAGATTAGAAAGAAGTAGGAGAAACAGGATGACTGAATATGGCTAGATTAGCAGGGAAAAGACGGGATTAGTAACGTGTCGTCGGGTTGGCTACCGTCAAGACTAATCCCGATTCCACGGCCAGGATGAAGGCGAGGCTCTGAAAGAGAACAGGCTGCAAGCGTGTTAGGATCCAAGCCATAAAGGGTTGTGTTATGGGAAAGACTGGTAATTGACACGGGACATCATGCATTCCGCTGGGGCTCTGAAAGAAGGAAGATAATGGCGAGCGGAAGCTAAGAAAGAGTGGCTTGCCCTCTACTCGTCCCAGTCAGACCCAGGGTCCCATGGCTCATCGTCTACCCCCACCGATGACGGGGCCGAGGATTCCGAATCCAGCAGGTCGTCTGCACCGGGATCTTGTAAAGGTCCCATGTCCGGCTCCGGGTCTGGAGGGAAAGTGCCGTCCAAACGGGGAAAATCGTCCGGAGGGACGAATTCCGCACTTACCCGGAATGCCTTGAGTTTATTGGGGTGCAAAGTGATTTCCTGCCCATCTGAATGCGGTCTCCTCACTACATAAGCCACGGGCCCGAGTTTTTTCAAGACCCGGACTGGCCCTAACCATCGGGGACCCAGGGGTCTGGTTCCATGACTGGGGTGCAGGATGACGCTACGATGCACGAAGACCAGATCCCCCTCGTTATACTCCCGCGATCGAGCCCGCCGCCTTCGATCGTGATCGGCGGTCCAACGCTCACGAGCTTTTCGGGCGGCCTCACCAGCAGCCACCCGAGCTGCACGGAGTTTCGATTTTAGTGAAGGCAAGGCCCCTTCGGAATAAATCACGTGGTTTGAACCCACAAGTGGGAAATGACTGTCCCGACCTGTGAGAAGGTACAATGGGACATCATTTACGCTCCGGTGTATGGAGGAATTGATGGCAAACCTCACGTACGGCAATAGATCGTCCCAACTATCGGGATCATCCATCTGGAGCGTGCTTAGGGCATCCTTGACCACTCGGTTCACCCTCTCCACCATACCGTTGGCCTGCGGATGGTAGACTGTAGTGAAGAGTGACTTCACCTGGAGTTGATGACAGATGTCGGAAAGAAGACGGTTGCGGAATTCAAGACCGTTATCTGATAACATGGTCCGGGGTGGACCGTACCGAGTAACGAATTCTGCGAGAAAAACGTCTGCTACCGTTTGGGCGTCCTTAGATGCCAGTGGGAATAGCTCAACAAACCGGGTAAGATGGTCAATCAGCACAAGGACATACTTGTTACCACGCGCCGAAGGAGTAAGAGTGAGGATATCCGCGGAGACCCGCTCGAAGGGTTCCGCGACGTCAGGCATGGACTGAAGGGGCGTTCGGGCGATCGCCCCCTTCCTCCGCTGACATGCCGCGCATGAGGCGACATACCTTCGGGATGTGGCCAACATCCCGGGAAAGTAAAAATGATTCCTTAGCCGCTGATACGTCTTGTGGACACCTTGATGTCCGGCGGACGGAACGGCATGAACCGCATCCAAAGCGGCGCCGCGCAGCGACTTTGGGATTACGAGCTGAAGCATAACTCGTTCGTTGTCAGATTTAACATGGTATAAGACTCGATCCCGAAGTTCGAATTGCTCTAGTGGAAGAGGGATACGCTTCGGCGGAAGGCGGCCCTCCTCCAGATACTCGATAAGCTGCTGCCAGAGGGGATCGTCTCGCTGATGACGCTCCACCAAGTCGGGCTGCAACAAGGGGCTGTCAAGGTCAGCAATGGGCGCGATCTGACGACTGAGCAAGTCAGGGACGTGATGTACGCGACCTGGTTTATAGAGAAGCTCGAAGTCGTAGAACGTCAGCTCGTGTGCCCATCGCGTCATCCTTACCGATGCTGTTGGCTTTCGGAAGACAGATACCAACGGTCTGTGATCTGTAAAGATACGGAACCGTCTCCCATACAGGTAAGGGTGATAATGCCTAACGCTCTCAACCACAGCGAGAGCTTCCAGGTCGATGGTCGGATACCTGGTCTCGGCGTCCCTTAGCTTCCGAGAAAAGTATGCAACTGGATGGAGTTCTCCATCCTTATCCAGTTGCATGAGACAAGCACCGATCGCCGTGCCCGAGGCATCGGTGTGAAGCTCAAAGGGTTTCTCAAAATTTGGCTGGATTAAGCAAGGTGCGGTGGCAAGCATTTGCTTAAGTCTTTCAAAAGCCTCCTGTTGAGATTTGCCCCATGAAAACTTTGTGTCTTTTTTCAGGAGTCGAGTCAGAGGAGATGCGACCCTTGCATAATTGGGCATGTGCCTGAGAAAAAAAACAGTTGCCCCCAAGAACTGGCGAACGTGCCGTTGGTTGCGTGGTGTTTTTATGGCTCGTATCACTGTAACTTTATCGGGGTCAGGCAAAACACCGGCCGGTGTAATCAAGTGGCCAAGAAAGCGAAAAGTGTCGGTTGCGAAGCGACACTTGGCGAGGTTAAGCCTGAACCCTGCTCCAGCGAGTAACTGCAACACGGCATCGAGGTGGGATAGGTGCTGCTCAAACCCTGCGCTGTATATCACGACGTCGTCGAGATATGCCAGCGCGTGGTGGCCCAACACCGGGTTGAGAACAGCGGCGATAGCCCTCTGGAAAGTTGACGGAGCCGTCGTCAATCCAAAAGGCATACGCGAGAACTGAAAGAGACGGGAGCCGTCCGAAAAAGCCGTCTTTTCTCGGTCCCTCTCATCCACCTCAACGGTCCAGTAGGCGCTTTTGGCGTCGAGGACGCTAAACCAAGATTTACCCGCCAGCTGATCAATGGCAGCATCCATCCTTGGTATGGGGTATGCGTCAGCAACCGTTTTCGCGTTCAAGGCACGGTAGTCGACGCAAAAGCGTGTCGTACCGTCCTTCTTTTTCACAAGCACAACGGGAGAGAGCCATGGAGAACAAGAAAGCTCGATCACCCCGTCTGCAAGCATCTTGTCGCACTCCGCACGGATGTACTGCCGTGTACTCTCCGGGAGGCGCCATTGTTTCACACGGACAGGTTGGTCGTCCGTGGTTTTGATCTTATGCTTCATGTGCGGCACCACACCCGGAGGCAGCCCTTCGTTAAACAGATCCGGGTAACGATCAAGTACCTGGATGACCTGTTCACGTTGAACTGACGACAGGTGAGCAAGATCCACCCGGGGAACACCAGCCACCCCTACGGATGAGGGAAGTCCCTCGTTCTCGAAAGAACACACCGGGAAGACCTCAAACTCATCCGTGTTGTAGCCAAAGTCATTAAGTCCATATGTGAAATCGAACCGGTCCTCAAAGCCCGCCATCAGAACACCCGGTTCGTTTCCATTATCGATGGGAGTCGGAGAAGCCATGCCCAAAGCTCCCCGACTATCCCCGAAGCATAAGCCCACATCTTCCATGTTGACGCCGGAATCCTGGTCCCTAGATTCCGCGTCGTATTCAAGACGATTAGGTGAAACCTCCTCCACGATCGCCGCATAGCCGAGGACGAATCCTTGCTCGATCTCAATCGGAGCTCCCTGATCATTGACGACCCAAACGTCAACCTCCGGTAGAGAGAGGTCCACCAACGAACGAGGTACCAGAATCTTGGCAGTGTCGCTCTCAACACAAGCCAGTCCGTCCTTCCCGCCGTTTACAAGACATCGCACGAATCGCCCTGTCCGAGGAGGACAAGTGACTCTCCGCGCGCATTTCACCGCACCTTCTCGGTCCCCGTCGCCCGTACTACAGCAACGTATTACGGTCCCTGGTTCGTGGTATGTGAGGATACCGAGGGACCCGGCACCCGAAAATGAAACACTGAGTCGGGCCCCATTGAAGGTGGCAAAACTAGCCCCTGGAGCAGGGGAGAGATTCAACCTAAAATTAAACCTTCGTAGCAAATCTACACCTATAAGCACCTCGGCTGGAAACCTGGTGTCGTCGTCCACCACGACCACCGAATGCCGGCACTTACAGGCTCGGGAAAAATTAAACTCAAGGGTTGCCCTGCCCTTGATGTCCAACGCGGCCCCAGATGCCCCCTTGAGACCACGCGGGTGAGGTGAGAGCGGGGCGTTGGAAATCCTCCTGAAACAGGATTCCTTCACCACCGTTGCCTCACTTCCTGAATCAAGAAAAGCCAGGACCTTAGTCCCAGCAACCACACAATTCAACAGCGGCCGTCCCGCCTGAATCTGTGCCTCGGGGAGCTCCGGTTCCGTGGAACTGTCGCTCCCTTCGGCGTCCACCATCATCACTATCTCTGGTTCGTTGTGGTTGTGGTTGTTGTGTTCTGTCGGGCGGTGCGCTACGCTGTTCTGTACGAAAAAAGCACCGTCCAGCCACATGCCCTCGGCGGCCACACCGGGTGCACTGATTACCCTCCCGCACCGCACGACACTCGGAAGCATCATGCGTAGTCACCTGATGGAGGGGACACCAGCGTCGGGGTTCTCGAGTGCGTACCGGCAAGTCGGCCAGAGGGTCCACCGGAGGAGAAGCTGCCGCGGATCGACCCTCAAGAGGAGTAGAGGAGCGAGGTTTAGGCCCTGACTCGCTCGAAAAACTGACCAAGGGTTTCTCTACCCTCCCAGCATAGTGCCGATGGTACCAGACTTTTTGGGCTGCTTCGACCACCCGGTAGAGCTGCTGATCCTCTACCAGCAGGAGCTTTTCCCGCAGCCAGGGTGGGAGTCCCTGGAGAAAAGTTCTCCGCATCAGAGGTTCAGCTGGTCCGAGTTCACCAGGATAATCCCGTATACCTTGGTAAACCATGGTCTCGACCGCGAGATAAAAGTCCCTAGGGGAAGTGTCATCAAGTACGTATGACCCCAAATGCCGTAGGTACTCCATTGACGAGCACGTCCCCCGGAGACGTTGTCGAAGGGTCTCCTTAAACTCGTCCCAGGTCCCAATCCCGTCGAAAACTGGGGAGTTAATGACGATGTCCGCCGTCCCCCTGCAGCTAGCACGGGCGGCGCGGATCAGAGCCTCATCCGTCCCGTAAGGATGGGCCTGCTCAACGTGTCGCAACCAGGTTTCCAACTCCTGATTCCTCCGAAGAGGCTGGCTGGCTGGGACCTCCGCCCTGTAAGGCGGGATCGGGTCGCGTAGGGTTATGCCCTGGTCCAGCGGACGTGGGTTGACGGGAACTCGCTGAGACGAGTGGTCAGTCGTGATCGTATGCACCCCCGCTTCCGCCTGCGATGCAGAGGCCGCAGCTGGTGGTCGAGCGTGAGAGGGAGGTTCGGATGTCCTGGGCTCCAGTAATCGCACGATATTGGCGTACTGCCCTTCCAGGATACCGAACCGAGAATTAAGCCGCTCAAATTTATCCACCAGTTCCTCGTACATCGAGAGCGAGAAGTGGTCACGGGTTTGAGCGTTATCTGCTCGAGGAAAGTCGGGGACCTCAAGGAGGGTGTTTCCAGAGGAACCCGAGGACTCATTAGTGGGTTCTCCTAGGGCGCTATTGCGCGTACGTGGCATTTTGCGTACCAGCACTTACTCTGCAACCTGTTACTTGGCTTGCGATGGATTGCACAAAGGCTTGACCAGGCACTTTATAATAAAAAACACTGTTCTATCCCACTGCTGCCTACCAAAAAGACAGTTGTAGCGGGGCGTAGACCAAGTAGATTTTTATGTGTCTGGTTGAGTTCGGGCTCGACCGAGAATATAAATAAAATTATTCAGGAAAAAATCGTCTGCAGTGAACAGATGTAAGGTTCCAGGCCTACGTCACGCTGCCACCACCCGATTAGTAGGTTCGGGAACCGTGCGTGTTGTGTATGGGGGTGTGAATGTTGTATGAGAAGGGGTGGAAGGAAAATACAGAATGTGTGCTGAATGTTGGATGTGTAAGTGTGTAAATGTGAAAAGGGAGATAGCGTAGGCTGAGCGTCTGCGTGGACGTGTATGGAAGAAAAATGCAAGATCATAAAATTCTTCCTCTTCCTTTCGGGATGAGCATCCACCTGCTGGCAGTGGGAACCCAGGTGTAGCAAAGTTATAATCTATTCTAGGATATCAGCTTAATATACTCTGATTTATCTAGCCTTTTTACAGCCTTTCAGGGTTGCGAGATAGAGTAACCAGCAATGTGCTGTTTAGGAGACCCAAGTCCAAGAACGTTAAGCATTCAGCTTTAGTCAAAACCGGAACTTAACACAGATGTCATTTGTTTTCCTGACTGGGACTGAGTAAAAGTTCTATGACGGTATGATATTTATTTGACAGGTTACACTCTTTAAGGAGGTCTACAAATAATTCAGTCATGAGAAATTTTGATAGTTGCGTACATCACCAATTTAATCACAGCGGGGGTGATGCACGTGGAAATCAACACCAGATGTAAACAAAAATAACTCACGAACATTTACCCCTAAGTTGGCGTCCCAACTCGTAAGTATTTTTAATCAAAGTACTAGCACACAAAAAAAAAAAATACACTAACCCTAATTTAAACAAGTTAATCCCCAACCCAGAATGGAGATTAACATAAAAAGAATAGTGCTGAGGAACTCTGAATAAAAACACTTGTGTAACGAAAGGAAAACGTGGTGTAAGAAACAATTTAGCGTCGGAAGCCAAATCGAAAAATAAAACACCACAAGAGCATAGATCACGAAGACTGCCTGAACACCCACAAGGTCAGGCAGGAATCGACCAAGGCAAAGTAAAACAAATAAACAAAATAACGGCAAAGACAAGCTAAAACGGCCCTTAAAATACGGGCGAGAATGTGGAAGATCTTTCTCCCAGGAGGTACGGATCCTCAAGCTGGGGAAAAGGAAAAAGAAAAGAAACAACCAATCATAAAAACAACAACAACAAAAAAACTAAGTAATAACTCAGCTTAAATTAGGAAATGGCACACTGGAGGTACGGATCCTCAAGCAGTGTCCCTTCTATGTGAGTGGTCCTTTGTATGCTCTGACCCTTTGTGCGATCAAAGGGCTGCTTTGGGTTTTCGTGGAAGAGAGTGCACCCTGCAAATAGTAATGCAGTATGACACACGCCAAAGTCCAACAGAGACCAGGTGTCTTTTACACACCACCATTAAATACTTATCTTGCAAAACACGGATTCGTCAACCCTGGGGCGAAGCGAGGTAAATCCACAGCAAGGTAAATCCAAAGCGAGCACAATACCGGGAGCGGAACCACTGTCCAGCATAGAAGTCAGGACCGAACTGTCTTCCCCATAAGCATGGCGCGAAAAGAAAAAGATAGGCAAAGCTTTGGAAGACCAACCCGATAGTTCGGTAGTCCAAACAACCCAAAGGACCCGAACTACCATGAAAAGAGAGAGGGGGAGAAAAACAAACACCCAAAATATGTAATAACCATTACTCTCTTCAGGGGTTATATTGACACTTTGGAAGCGTCGCCAAAGAGATAGAATATTAAACAAATAATAATAAAGGAAAGAATTCATAGGAGAACTGTTAATGTACAATTTGCGTGAAAATTGTGCATTTCGGGCTGTAACTCTCTACGGTATTGGACTTAGAAAATAAATAAATCTCTATTTTTTTCTCGGAGACTTCAACGCCATTCAAGTAACGAGACTTGGTTGAAAATACGTTCTTTGGTTATTTTTATAACCATATTCACATTAGTTCTTAACACTGTATTTGGCGGCTCGTATGGCTTTGGTCACGGCTTATGAAGTCGCACTAGAATCACGTGGGCGAGGCGTAAATGGCGGGTGAAGCACCAGCCTCGTGCGGGTGCACAGCGAGTGCGCCTGCATCGTCGGTGGAAGCGGAGCCCGGGACGTTTCATCCCAGTCAATGGCAGCATCGTAGAGTTCCCCACGTCCTTTGTTCCGTGGTAGAGGAGGCAGGCATGTGGCCTCAACCACTCGGCGCCCGAGGACGATGCCTGTCCAGGCGAGATCGACCTTAGAGTCGGCGAGTGCGCAGCCGTACACTACAAGTGTCACTTCATTAGTTTGATTAGCCACTGTTAGATGATGCAGCTACGAGAATCTTTTACAAAAGTATCGGCGATTTTGAGGATTTCTATTTGATACAGCTGCCATACATAGTTATTTAAAAGAATGAAGCGTTTTCAGGTTTCAAGAAATATGCAGCTCTACTTGATACTTGCTGTGCTGAAAGAAGGGGGGGGGGGGTACCACCTCACCTCCATTTTGAGAAACAAACAATTCCAGGAAATCGCATTTGAAAAATATCTCACTACAAATTCAACGATAACTAATATTAGATGTTATGTTATCACATGTGTGAAGAAATCGAAAGATGAAATGGCCTACGTAGTTTCCAAAAATAGATACTAATGCACTTATTGGTCTTTTTTATTCTACCAATCACATTCTTTACAAACCTAGGGTTTTCGTCCCATTCATGAAAATACTAATTACGCTATATTTACATCGAAGTGGCTGCCAGATGTACGAAAATGGGACCCAGCAGAGTACTGAAATATAATTCGGCAACTGTACATGGCAACTCTGCCTCAACCCCTAACCTTTCGATTCTTCGGACACAGATGGTAGTTCCTCAGTGATACGAGGCTGACACGAGGTTGGTTAAATGCATTTCTTGGAGAGATATAATATTAGGAGACTAATAATCCAAGGTCATTTACTGTAGTAATTTGTTTAATGGTTAAAGCGAAGATTACGTTTTATAAAGTTTGGAAGTACCTTGTCCGCCGGGCTTTTTTTTTTTTTTTTTTTTTTTCTGGGATGGAGGTTCGTCCTCCTCTCCCTTGCTACCCAGGATTGATTGATTATTTAAAATTAACAATAAATATTATATTAAAAATTGAAGCATAAATATTATGCTCTAAATGTCTAAAAACTATTGCATAAACATTATGCATAACTAAATTTTATTGAACATATTAGTTTCCCTAAGGAAACTAATAAGACCTTCTATGTCACAGTCCTCCTCCAATAATTTTTTTCGGTGTATATGGGGGAGACAAGTACCTTCCTCTTTGGTCTGAGAATGTCTTTCCATTACATGTGCGACCGTTAATGGCTCTTGGCATTCCTCACAGCGTACTTCACTTTTAGCCATCATCGGCCCATGAGTCAGTCTTGTGTGCCCGATTCTCAGCCTTGTTATTACAACTTCTTCTTGTAGGTTGGGATGGATGCTGGTCACCCAACTGCCAAGGTCATCTCTAATCTCTCGCAGTTTATTTCTAGAGGTATGTCTCCATTGTTCCCTCCATTTAGCACGAAGACAACTCCTGATGCTGGGTTTCAAGTCAGTGTGTGGGGGAGAAAAACGAGCATCAAAGAGCTGAGTGGTAGCTGCCTTGGCCTTCTGATCAGCTCGTTCATTCCCACTGATACCAACATGTGCTGGCACCCAACACAGAGTTACCTTTTTAGGTGCTGACATCAGTGCAAGCCAATCTTGAATCTCCCTCGCCACTGGATGTGATGAGTTTAAGCTCTTGATTGCTTGCAGGGCACTACGAGAGTCACAATATATTACAACAGAATTGTTTGTAAGATCTCTAGTCATCTTGACTGCTGCAAGGATGGCATGCAACTCTGCAGTGAAAATCGAGGCTAATCGAGAAAGACTGCCAGATGCAGTCTTCCTTCTGCTTACTGCTGCAAAGCTCACACAATTTTCAGATTTCGAACCATCTGTATATATTGCATATGATTCTTGGTATCTAGAAGTGTATTGAAGAAATATCTCTCTGACTTCTGCTTCGGATCTCTCCCCTTTCCCGATTCCGACCAAATCCATCTCGACTTGATTAGTCCAGGGGGGGACTTGGGAAGTTCCAACAGCCAGAACCTTTGTGAGATTTGAATTAAGATCTTCCACAAGATTCCTCATTCTCCTACCATAGGATCGGCTATCCTCAAGGGGGTTGAAAACCAATCTGGATGTAGGAGATCCCAGAATCCTTTGTAGTCTCGTGTAGTAAATCAAGTTCATGTAGTCCCTGTGTAATGAAAGAGGTGGTTTTCCACTCTCAGCATAATGGTACTCCACAGGTGAAGACCTGAAAGCCCCTTTACAGATTCTCAGAGCTTCATTATGAACCGAGTCCAACATCCGGAGAACAGTGGGAGTTGCAGATGAATAAGCTTCACATCGATAGTCAAGTTTACTACGAATAAGTGCTCGGTAAAGCCGCAGAAGCGTTGTGCGATCTGAACCCCAAGATAGGTGTGAAAGAACCTGTAAAATACTAAGCCGTTTTGTAGCTTTCACCTTTAATTGTTTAATGTGAAGCACCCATGTAAGCCTTGAGTCAAAAATTAGACCCAAGTACTTTACCTCTTGGACAAAATGCAGTGGGTTTGCTCCTAAATAGAGGGAAGGTGGGAACTTTCCTTGTTTGTGGAAATACATAGCCATGGTCTTGCTTGGAGAAAATTTGAACCCATGGCAGTATGCATTTGTCTTTGCACATCCTGTAAGCTGCCTCCTGAATAGTACAGTGTAAAGTCATCCACATACAGACTACATGAGACAGCACTTGGAACGACCTTTACGATGTCATTTATAGCAATGGCAAACAGGGTCACACTTAAGACACTCCTTTGTGGGACCCCTTCCAGCTGATCTTCCAGGTTAGAGAAACTGTTTCCCACCCTCACTCTAAACTTCCTGTTAGCAAGGAAGCTTTGTATGAAGGTAGGCAATGTTCCTCTTAAACCAATGTCATACAGTTTCATGAGTATGCCATGCTTCCAAGTAGTATCAAAAGCCTTTTCAAGGTCAAAGAAGACTGCTAACATATGACGTCGCTGTGTGAAGGAATTCTGTATAGCAGTTTCCATCCTTACAAGTGCATCTGTGGTTGATCTCAGTTTTCTAAACCCATTAACTTGCAGATGCAGCTGGTGAGAGAAATTGGTCTATAATTCCCTGGTATAGAAGCATCCTTGCCAGGTTTAGGAACAGGAATGATTATAGCTTCTTTCCATGTGGATGGTACTGTGCCCTCCATATAGATCCTATTGAATAGATTCAACAGGAACGTTTGGGAACTCTCTGGTAAGTGACATATCATTTGGTAGGGAATATCATCACTTCCTGGGGCAGTCTTACGGCAGAGCTGCAAAGCAGAGTCCATCTCCTTGCGCAAAAATGGCAAGTTGTATGGAAGTTCTGCTGCAGTGCTACTGAAGAACGACACTGGGTGTCGTTCCTGTTCAGCCCGAAGAGTGGAGAATCGGGCAGTGTAAGATGCACCAGAGGAGATCTCTGCCATGGCTTTTGCTAGCTCATTTGCAACATCTGTTTTGTCTGTCAGGATTATACCATCTATTTTCAGAGCAGGTGGTGATATGGATGTGCTCTTTCCAGCAATCTTATGCACCTTGTCCCATACCCATGCTAAGGGGGTCCCAGAGTTAATTAAGGAGACATACTGCCTCCACGATGTCCATCTAGCCTCCTTTAGCACTCGCCTGGCCTTGGCTTGGGTCTTTTTGTACTGGATCAAAGTTACATAGCTTGGACGTCGTTTCAACTGCCTTAATGCAGCTTTTCTTGCTCTGACAGCTTGTTGGCATTCATCAGACCACCATGGTACAGGAGGTCGACGGTACTGCCTGCTACTTCTGGGAATTGATGCTTCTGCTGCAAGGTGAATTCGTGATGTGAAGTGATTAACAGCATTTTGAACACTCTGGAAATCGTTCACAGATCCTTGCAATACTGCAATTGATCTAAAAAGATTCCTGTCTGCATGCTCAAGTCGCCATCTCTGCACTCCATTGGCTGGAATACCATTCACCTCCTCCAAAAGTATTGGATAGTGGTCACTTCCATGTAAGTCTTCCATGACATGTCAAGTGAAATTCAACTGTGAATTAGGTGAACCAATTGACAGGTCAATATTGGAGAATGTCCCAGATTGAATTAGGAAATGTGTGGGTGTGTCACTGTTCAGTAAAACTGCATCTACTCTTGAGAACAAGGACTCCAAGGCCCTTCCTCGAGGGTTGCACAAAGTGTCTCCCCAGAGGTGATGCCGACCATTGAAGTCTCCCAAGAGTAGAAATGGATGAGGCAACTGCCCAAGTAAATCTTCCAAATCATCTATGTTGAGATTATGTGGAGGGAGGTAGATGGATGCAATAGTGTAAGGTCGTGTCAAGCCTATTCTCACAGCCTTCACCTGCAGTGTCGTCTGCAGGTGGATGGCCTGGAAGGGAATATCTTGACGTACCATCACTGCTACTCCTCCATGAGGTCCATTATCAAAGGTTCCATAATGGGTTTGAACTTGGAATCCTCTCAGGGATATTTGACGATTTTCCTTGGTCATAATCTCTTGTAGGCATACACAAACTGGATTACATGAAGCTATCAGATATTGGAGTTCTTTGCCTTTTTCCATGAATTCCCAGAGAATTCCATTGGATTAGGGTATCCAGTTCTTCAGGTTGACAAACTACTTTATTAGGTGTTTGGCAGCACCTGTGGTTATGGCCCGCCCCACACCTTTAGGCTGTCACTCTCCAGCATCTTGGGAGTACCTTTTTATGGATTGCTTAACTGTGGAACTAGTTTCCACAGGCTTTCTTTGGACAGGCTCAGAATTTCTTTGCTTGGGCAAAGGACGGACCTGAGCCTTCGGTTCAGGAGCATTCTGTCTAGCAGCGGAGGCCCCTGTGGATGTGGTGGCATCTGGAGCCCTGCCTGGTGGCTCCAAAGACCCGACTCTATGAAGAGTCTTTTGAACAGGCTCAGGATTCCTCTGCCTGTGCAAAGGACATACCTGAGCCTTTACTTCAGGGGGATTCTGCCTAGCAGCAGAGGCCCCTGTGGATGTGGTGGCAGCTGAAGCTGTCACCGTTGAGGCCTCTGGAGCCTTAACTGATGGCTCCAAAGACCTTACTATGGGAGGAGGAGTCTCCTCAATAGACGCCTCACTCCTAGTCCATTTCTGTTGCAACAACTCACCAGAGGCAATTTCAGCATTTGCAGACTGAGGTTTAAAGGTAGTGGCAGAGTGTGTGTTGTTAGATGTATTGGAGGGTAAAGGACGGCGGGAAGGAGGATGGGCTAGAACTGAGGCAAAGGACTTACCCGGCTGTGCAAACAGCACACGGGCATGTCGCTTTGCTTCTGCAAAACTAACTTTCTCCTTGCTCCTTATTACCAATACTTATTTTTCAAACTTGTACCTTATACATTGCTTAGAAGAAGCTTCATGATCTTCTTTGCAGTGGTAACAGCATATTGGACCTGGACATTTATCATCTCCTTGATGACCTGTTGTACTACATTTCACACACACTCTTGGTTGTCCATTTTCCCTAAAACGGCAAGTGTTGGCTCCATGCCCATAACCCTGGCAGTGGATCACCGCAAAGGGATGGGCACATATGGCTTTACCTTGAAGTGGTACCATGCCAATTTAACCGATTCAGGTAGGACTAACGATTCAAATGTTAGAAGAAGAGCTGGTGTCGACTATTCCAAACCATCAACTTTCTTCTTAAAACGTTTTACTGCCACTACATTAAAATTCTTTAGTTCTTCTAACAGTTTCTCCTCAGAATACCTCATCAGGTCTCGGGAAAAGACAATTCCCTTACACTGATTGAGGGTTTTGTGAGGAGAACATGAGACTTGAGCCCCAGGAATGTCGCATATTGCACGCAGACGGTCACTCTCATCTGGTGATGAAACCTCAACTATCAGGCTACCATCTCGCTGTGGGGTGATGCGAGGATCATGTTGACATACCTCAACTATCTTCGTATATACTTCATAAATATGAAGATCCATGATAGATACACCATCAATGGTCTTTACTACTATATACCAGGTAAGATTTCCTTAATGGATTGAGGAGGACTTTTCTCCTTACCTGGTTTGGGAACTCGGGAACCATTACGATTCCCATTCTTGCCCTTTGGAATCTGGTAAGGTTCCAGAGTGACAATATGTGATGTTCCAGAGGGATTGGCCGGGGGATTGCGAAGGTCGGCAGGGAGAGAGCAAGTTCTTTGTAAATTTGTAGAAATCATACAAATTATAAATCTTCATTTCCTCACCCCCCCCCCCCCCACCCACATGGAGTCCAACGAGGGGAAGCTATAGTTGGAGCTCAATTTTTTCCAACAGCCACAGGGGTAGTGAGGAAATATAAGCAGTCACTATCACAGTACTGATGGTAGTCGCGGGACCTGTGCGCTACCGACTGGACAGTGCCTGCTTGACCCTAGCCATATTTGTCCAGCCGATTGACTAGACTGGGCCTTGATCAAGCCACCCGTCTAACCAGAATAAAGGACCAAAGAGGTGTGTTGCTAGCTGCAGGGCGCAGCGTGCAGCATCGCTCAACCTCCAGGACTCCTATCTCCTGATAATACGGGACGCCACGCACGGCAAAGACACATGGGAGAGTTCTCCCTGGCCCAAGATGGAATGCACCAGGGGTGGGTGCACCATCCCCTCTCATAGGCCTTGGTGCACCAGGAAGCCATTTTGTCTCATCCCTCACTGGTGACCCCTCCATTATGGGTAGCCCTCTGGTCTGGCTCACCAGCTCATTGGGACCTCAACCATGGCAAGGCGGCTTCCGTTAACAGGGTTGCTACCCAAGAGTTTCCCATGGGTATTTTTGGAGATAATACCCTCCATCCCCTGCGTCTCGCTAATAGTGAGACGCCCACTAGGTAATCTGTTCCAAGAAACAGACCAAAAACCAATCCTAGCAGGAATTGCCTGGACGAGGTGTGATCTAAACGAGTTGTGATTTGGTATCATCCTCCATATGATGATGCTTGTTCTGGCTTAATTGTGAAATTTGTTGAATTGTATTATTCAATTCTTTAATCTTATTCACATATTCTTTAACGTTTCCTTTAAATCTGAAATTTCTTTGTCCTGACTGTCCTTTGTTCGTAAGAAGTGTTGGATTTGCTGGTCAAACCTTCAACTTTCCGCTTGGCTTTATGGGCCCTCTGAAAAGCAGGAGGGATATATACCTTCTTCACACAGATGACGGATTTACTAAATTCTTTCGTAAAAGGCTTTCTTTCGTAACATTTACGGGAAATACCAACGAATCAACTAGAGACGTTACGACCCATTTTCAAACGCCAAACAACAAGAGCGTAGGGATCTCATAACCGTTACGACCGTCCTTACCATCGCTTGTTATCGTGGGGCTTCATTTCCCAAAAGAACGGTTTGAACGGCCAATCAGCGTGAGCTCGGAAAAAAAATCGACCAATTACAGAGCGTTAACCGCTGAATTGAGGCAGCACTAATGAGGATTCCAATAGCAGTTTCTTTCTGAAAATTTCAAATGAAATGTGATTAAACATTAATTTCAAAATGATGTTCAATTCAATAAGGCAAATAAAGGAAAGTCATGAGACTTAATGTCAGTTTTTTTCACCAGTAAATGTCTTTAATAATCTTCACCTTTAACAATAAACTCATAAATTCTGATTATGTATATATAAAGCTATATCTATCTATATATATGTAATAAAACCACTACACATTTAAGTACATATCAATATATACATAAATATATATTCATATATATATATATATATACATATATATATATATATATACATGAATACACATACAAATACACACACACACACACACACACACATATATATATATATATATATATATATATATACATATATTACACATGACTGCCGCGATGGTCCAGTGGTTAGAGCACTGGACTCCGACCCTCGTGGTCCCGAGTTCAATTTCACATACATAACTGTGCCTCTATGTCTTTCTCTCTCTCTTACTTAGTAGTTTTATCTCATTTATAAAGAAAAAAAGACTTGTTTTTTCAATATCACTCAAAAGCATTGCATTATAATTTCACAAAGATATGTTACATAACAGCAAATTTAAAATTATTTTTTTTCATTATTCATCAGGAAGTTAATACCTTTCTTCCATAATAACATTATATTGAGGTAGTAAGAGGCGTACTTATATAATGCTAACCTTTGTTATTGAATATTTATTATAATTTGTTGTTCTAGAGAAAAATAGTCATACTGATGGAAGTTATACATTTTTATTCAAAGTTCGTTCCTGGTGATGTGTCAGAACTCCTTTAAATCATGATAAACTAAATTTGTCGAGTAATTAATATGAGGCCTCCGCGGATCGACAAAGGCCATCCTTACTATGCCACCTAAATGTGTTGTTATTACACAGTAGTTGATTTCCCCAAAGAAAAGCCACAGCTGTATACTATTGAAGGTATTTATGAGGATGTTATGAGCGGAGGGGGGTCGCCACGATGAACGTAACGAGTAGTTTCGGGCACTCGCTAATGTCTCGTACGGAAACGCGGAGGTTTTGAAAATATACTCGCTGCGAGAAACGTGAGAGTACATTACCGATGTAAACAAACCTCATACGATCTCGTATATGCGTTAGTAAATCTAGCTCCAGGCGAGTGGTGCCCTCACTTGAGCCTTTCCCCTCGGAAGGGCGACTCATTCATTTTCCAGGTGGGAAGAATCCACGACATAGCGACTCGCAACAGTCCGACACCCAGTACCTGTTTCGTCATCGAATGCGAATGATACCCTAGGTGGCTTATGACATCTTATGGTAGGGCATGCTGGTATATATATATATATATATATATATATATATATATATATATATATATATATATATATATATATATATATAACAAATTACGTATGCATATGCATGAAAATATCCGTGGTAGAAGGAGACTATACTGAAAATAAACAAAAAAACAACAACAGAATACCATGATGCGTGCGTAAAAGACAAAACATATACGTAAATAAGGCAAACGTGTAAGGGTAGTTTGAAAACGCTACAAAAGAAATTAGGATAAATAGAAATGTATAAATGTGTAACTATATATATATATATATATATATATATGTATATACATACATATACATATATATATGCATATATATGTATGCATATAAAAAATTATGAAACATGGTGAAAAAAGTACACACACACACACACACACACACACACACACACACACACACACGCACGCACGCACGCACGCACGCACGCACACACGAACGCACACACGCACGCACGCACACACATACATATATATTTACACATTAATATTTATACATACATACATATATGTGTGTGTATGTGTATATATATATATATATATATATATATATATATATATATATAAAATGACTGGCCGGTATAAAGTCTAGTGGGATATGTATTTGTGTATACATATATGTATATAGATACATAAATATTTTTTATTTATATATATATATATATATATATATACACACACCTAGCAAAAATGACTGACCGCTAGAAAATTTAGTAGGAGATTCAATAACAATAGGCAGGGAACCAAAATCGAAGAGACAGTATATCTAGAAATTACTATTTTGAAAACGTCCAGATTGTACTTGTCTTATCACAGAGACATGAAAAATGTAAAGCGTTCTGATAAACCTTGCGACGTCTGGATCTTGACCCCTGTGTTCTGTATAAAAGCCTGCACAACTGCTGCATCGTCACCGACAACATGAAGGTCCTCGTAGTGCTCGCTTTTGTCGCGATTGCGGCTGCCTGGCCGAACCTCGGATTCCAGGCGGACGCTGCAGGTTTGTCTGACATGTATTTGGACGTAAATCATGAAACTGTGTTCTATCACATGTCTTGTCATAAATCATTACATAATGTATTTGCACAGTTCTATATAATTCAACTACACTTCTCTTTTCCCATTTCTTCTCACTCTCTCTTTCTTCTTCCCTTTCTCTCTCTCTTTCTCTGTCTCTCTGTCGGTCACTCACTCACTCAGCTTCCACTCCTTTCGCTCTCCTTTCCTTCGTACTTCCTTCTTCATTTCTCTGTCTCCATTTCAGTGTGGTATTTTTTATCTACTTTCCTTTCTTTCTTCTCTGTATTATATTCTCTAAACCTTATCACCTGGAGTAACTCTATTTTACTTATTTGAGGTATTTGCTATATTTTTTTTCATAATATTTAGTAGCACTATTAATTGTGTTCTTAAGCTATACAAGAACACAATGCATACTAAAGCGCATCAGGCGTGAAAGGGTAAACTATTGTAGCTCTTTTCTTCTAGATGTGTCAGATGCCCAGAAACAGCATGATGTCAACTTCCTGCTGCACAAGATATACGGGGAAATCCGTGATCCCAACCTAAAAGGAAAAGCTGATTCCTTTGACCCGGAGGCTGATTTATCCCATTACAGTGACAATGGTGAGGCGGTACATAAACTCATAAGAGATCTCAAGGATCACAGACTTCTCGAACAAAACCATTGGTTCTCTCTCTTCAACCCAAGACAGCGTCATGAAGCACTTATGCTCTTCGATGTTCTCATTCGCTGCAAGGACTGGGATACATTTGTCAGCAATGCCGCCTATTTCCGTCAGCGTATGAACGAAGGAGAGTTTGTCTACGCCTTGTATGTTGCAGTCATCCACTCACCTCTGGCTGAACACGTTGTACTTCCTCCACTCTATGAGGTAACTCCTCATCTCTTCACTAACAGTGAAGTCATTGAAGCAGCTTATCGTGCCAAGCAGACACAGACCCCTGGTAAATTCCAGTCTTCCTTTACTGGAACAAAGAAGAACCCTGAACAAAGAGTAGCCTATTTCGGAGAGGACATTGGAATGAACACTCACCACGTTACATGGCATATGGAATTCCCATTCTGGTGGCAAGATGAATACAGTCATCATCTGGATCGCAAAGGAGAAAACTTCTTCTGGGTACATCATCAACTAACCGTTCGCTTTGATGCTGAACGTCTTTCCAATTACTTGGATCCCGTCGGCGAACTTCACTGGGGTAAACCCATCGTACAAGGTTTTGCTCCTCACACCACTTACAAGTATGGAGGTCAGTTCCCCTCTCGTCCAGATAATGTAGACTTCGAGGATGTGGACGGTGTTGCCCGAATTCGAGACCTGCTCATTGTTGAGAGCCGAATTCGTGATGCTATTGCCCATGGTTATATTGTTGACAAGCAAGGCAATCGCATTGACATCATGAATGAGCGTGGCATTGACATTCTTGGAGACATCATTGAATCCTCAATGTATAGTCCTAATGTCCAGTACTATGGGGCTTTGCATAATACTGCTCATATTGTACTCGGTCGACAGGCCGATCCACATGGAAAATACGCTCTACCACCTGGTGTACTAGAACACTTCGAAACTGCCACACGTGATCCCAGTTTCTTCAGGCTACACAAATATATGGATAATATCTTCAAAGAACATAAGGATTCTCTTCCCCCATACTCAAAGGAAGAATTAACTTTCACAGGTGTTAATATTGAAAATCTATCCGTTGATGGTGAATTAGAGACCTTCTTTGAGGACTATGAGTACAGTCTTATTAATGCTGTTGATGACACTGAAGAAATTGCGGATGTAGAAATCTCTACGTACGTTCCTCGTCTCAACCATAAAGATTTCGCATACAACATTGAAGTTACAAACAATAACGGCAAGGAAGTTCTAACAACAGTCCGCATTTTCGCCTGGCCTCACCGTGACAACAATGGTATCGAATACACCTTCGACGAGGGTCGTTGGAATGCTATTGAACTAGACAAGTTTTGGGTTAAATGTGAGTATTTTCTAGCAATGTTTTAAATGAATTGTCTGTTCATTGAGTTTAAAAGATTTTTCCCTTTTTATAAAGAATATGTAGAATCAGATTTATAAATTAACCAAATAATAGTTTCCTTATGCCTGTTTCACTAATGTATATGTATTTTTCTAGTGTCTCCCGGCTCAAACCACATTGTCCGTAAGTCATCAGAATCAGCAGTAACTGTTCCTGATGTACCAAGTTTCGATACTCTCTTCAAGAAGGCCGAAGCTGCCTTGGGTGGCGGGGATGCCGGACTTACAGAATTCGAGAGTGCGACTGGCATTCCTAACCGTTTCCTCCTCCCCAAGGGTAACGAACAGGGTCTTGAATTCGACCTTGTCGTAGCTGTGACGGATGGTGAAGCTGACGCAGCTGTAGAGGGACTACACGATAATACTGACTTCATCCACTACGGTTCCCATGGCAAATACCCTGATAATCGCCCACATGGCTACCCTCTGGATCGTAAAGTTCCAGATGACCGCGTGTTTGAAGACCTTCCCAACTTCAAGCACATTCAAGTAAAGGTCTTCAATCATGGTGAACATATCCATCACCATTAACCAATAGAAATCGATAAGACTTGAACAAATACCACATGTTTTATTTATCTTCCTTAAAGGATATGCATTTTCAATAAAGTAGATTTCATTCAAAAGTAATTCATTTCTTATCCCTATATAGATTACAAAATTAAGAGGAATGCAAAGTATGTATTCGCTTTTCGCTGCATATTTCATAAACTGAATTATCCTTTTATCCTCTCATTCGTAACAGAAAATATAAAAGATACAAAAAGTTAGATAAACAATATCGTCACTTATCATATATGATACAGATTAATAATTTACAATGTAATGCAAAAATACTCATCCATAACCAAATTATACCATATTACTTAAGGTCAATGCTAATATCTCAAATCCTGCAATTATTTTAATTCATATCCCTTGTGATGGAGGCAGTGATATAAGCAAAATAACTGATTGTATTGACTATGCTGCAATGGTTTATTTGATTTTGACCCTTATCATCTTAATTCTAAAGCTAATATGCCAAATTCCATGCTTTTGCTGGCTTTTTTTTTTTTTTTTTTTTGTATGCGAAATCAAATGATGTAAATCCGTCGCTCGAATAAAAATAACGGTATTGTTGGCATGGTTGTTTTGTGCTGATGATTACGCAATTATCAAGTGTTTTCTCTTCTACTTATTCCTTAATTTCTAATTGCCTGTCTCTGGTATTTAATGAATAAACATTAGAGACTATAAAAATATTCATTTTTATTACTACTTTTAGAATTGTAAACATCCTATTGAAATAATAATTGTTCTTTTTGTCATT
>NC_061856.1:21944538-21947038 GCF_019202785.1 Penaeus chinensis
ATACAAGTGTTTATCATTGAATATTACATGACACGGATTAATATAGGCTCTTATATCTGGTGCATTGATGATTTGAGCATTTACTAGATATTTCACACAAACAAAAATGAGTAACAGTGCTTAGTTTTTTTTTTTTGTTTTTTTTTAATAGTATTTAATATCTTTATTACTATCATTTTCTATTATGAAAGATATCAACGCATGTTTTCCATTTTTTAGATATATAACGAGTTAACCCATCTATCTGCCAAATTAGAAGGAGACACTATACACCAGCCTTTTGTTGTGCAAATGCTGGTTTTCTTCCTACAAGTACATATGATCTATGTCCTCTGGAAACAAAGATTTTGTTAACTTAACTGATAGAAAGATTTGAAGTCAAAATATTCAAACTACCGACACAACTAAAAATGATCATTTATAAATATCTGAAGGGAATGTTAGAAATCCCCAAAACGATGCTCGTATTAACAGAATCTGAGTGTCTTAAATGTGCAACTTACAGTAAGCAGGTGCTATCACAAGATGAAAGTGGTGGAGTGGCACTAGTGGTGCCGGCATCGATGATGGTGCTAGCAGCCCCAGTGGTTGTAGTCACAACACATAGTGGCAGCTGCACCTTGCATCTTTTGAACTGTAATATCAACCATTGTGTTATACCACGGAATGTCTATACATCGTCTCCCAAAACTTAAATCTTTGAAACAGGGATACTTAGCATAGAACATACTTCATATATGTAGATCAATTACCACAACAAATATGATGAAATCTTTTCGTAGTTCACATAATTTGTATTTGCCACCTGTAGAATACTGCAATTAGTTTTATTGTACTGTGGTTGCTCTTTATAATATTGTGCTGATGATTACGTTTTGATTTCTGAGGATTGATTTACCGTTATTTGCTTAAGTATGTCATGAAATTATTTCCGTTGACTTTGAAGCCAAAGGTTGTCATGCGAGAAATTAAAATCTTTGTTTTATTTGTTTGTATTTTGTGGGGTATTTTTCACCATATAATGTTTTCTAAAGGTTGAAAATGTTTTCTGACATGGAATTAGAGGAGCTTGCATTGCTGTAGAAATAAATGGTGTGTGTATACAATCGATGGAAATGAAGAAGTGATTTTGGAAAAACGAATTCCTTTGTATATTTCAAAACGACTACTTGATCTTTGGCCCAGCCCTGTTTTTGGAACATGGTCAGTTGACCGTGTCTTGGAACATCTGTCCTCTACTCAGAAAGAACAATACAGACATAAGAAACGACCCAAAATCATTGAATGATCCTCTGGGAGGCGTAGACAGACGTTGGGTTATATTATAAAGAATACATGCACATACATATAAATAGATATACATATATGTATGTATATAAAGAAATATGAAACATGGTAAAAAAAAAAAAAAAGGTGTACACACACACGCACGCACGCAAACACACACCCACACACACACACACACACACACACACACACATACATATATACACATATATACATAAGCATATAAATGTTTATACTTACACACACGCATATCTATACACACACACATATATATATACTATATCTATATTAATATTTATACATACATACATACATATATATGTGTGTATATATATAAAATGACTGACCGGTATAAAGTCTAGTGGGATATGTATATGTATATATATGTATATGACCGCTATAAAATTTAGTGGGAGAGATAAAGAAATAGACATAAAACCAAAATCGAAGAGACAGTATATCTAGAACTTACTTGTACTTGTCTTATCACAGAGACATGAAAAATGTAAAGCGTTCTGATAAACCTTGCGACGTCTGGATCTTGACCCCTGTGTTCTGTATAAAAGGCTGTACAGATGCTGCTTCGTCACCGACAACATGAAGGTCCTCGTAGTGCTCGCTTTTGTCGCGATTGCGGCTGCCTGGCCGAACCTCGGATTCCAGGCGGACGCTGCAGGTTAGTCTTACATGTATTAAGATATAAACCATGAAACTTTGTTCTATAACACGTATTGTCCAAAATTATTACATAATGTATTTGCACAGTTCTTTATAATTCAACTAAACTTCTATTTTCCCATTTCTTCTCACTCTCGCTTTCTTCTTCTCTCTCTCTCTGTCTTTCTCTTTCTCTCTCTTTCTTTCTCTCAGTCGGTCACGCACTCACTCAGTTGCCACTCCTTACGCTCTCCTTTCCTTCGTACTTCTTCATTTCTCTGTCTCCATTTCAGTGCTTTTTCTCTCTTCGCTCTATTATATTATCTAAACCTTATCACCTGGAGTAACTATATTTTACTTATTTGAGGTATTTGCTATATTTTTTTCATAATATTTAGTAGTACTTTTAAGCAAAATGTCCCACTTTGTACAGAAAGCTATACAAGAACACAATGCATACTAAAGCGCATCAGGCGTGAAAGGGTAAACTATTGTAGCTCTCTTCTTCTAGATGTGTCAGATGCCCAGAAACAGCATGATGTCAACTTCCTGCTGC